>NW_010559463.1:0-53554 GCF_000687285.1 Phaethon lepturus | reverse complement strand
TCGGGCGGCGTGACAGACGCCTGTCGTGCAGCGGTGCCCTGCCTGAATTGGCCGGGTCTCCGGTGGGTGTGCACGGCCCCCCCGCCCCTGCCAGCCCCGCCGAGCCCTCCCTAGTTCAGCCCCCGGCAATGTGCAGCGCTCTCTTCTCGCCTGCTTGGAAGGGCTCAGCTGCACTTTCGGCTCCTCCAGACTTTCTCTGCTTTTGCCGTACAGAGGCACCCTCTCTCTGGTCCAGCTCTTCCTGTGCCTGCCTTTCTGCCGCCGCGCTATCCCGTTAAAAGGCTGCTGCTCCTGCTCCACTGAACCAATGCATTGGCTGACTTGATCTGGGATGAAGGCTGGAGGTTATCCGCGAGGAAAAGGAGAACTCTAGGCAGCTTTCCATTTGCAAAGTGAGCAGTAATTGCAAGACGACAGCTTCCCCAGTTGGAATCAATAGTCTGCTTTCTTGCTGCTAAGGGCACTTTGGAGCAGCAGTAGGTCACTGAAGTAACTCCAGCACACTGCTGACTGCGGAGTTGTAAAGAACTACATGCAAGTGGCTGCAGTAGTGCTGGAAAACGCTTTGCTGTTACCAGGGACACAATAGTTTTCAAGTCATTAGAGCTTCGCTTCTGGTCCTCTCCTTCCATTACACAGAGAGAGTCATTCTTTGGAGGGATGAGGATGGAGCTGTGATTTCTTCCAGTGGTGTTCTAGTGGAGGGGATAAAGGTGGGGAAAGAGACTTTAGGAGCAAAACCCCACGGCTGCTGAATTCAGCTTTCCTTGAATTTCCCCAAATCTTTCCAGGCATAGAGAGGCACAATGACAGAGAATCTGAATCTTCTTCGGGCTTTTGGGGGGGTTTTCTTTATCTTCTGGACAGCTTTGAACACAGCCTTAGTGGATGTGGTTGGATCGGAGCAGCAGATCCCCTTGTCTGTGTAAGTGCTTTCATGCTATTGCTCTCAGGACCATGTTCAAGGATAAGAACTTGACTGCTCAAGTTCTTATTTTTTTGTATTGCAGATATTTGACTGTTCAAGGCACCTTTTTGCTCCTCTGTCAGCTGTGGTTAAAGTGGTAGTCTCTAATGTGCTCAGCACTACTTTAATTTTATTGTAGGAGCATGTGTTGGTAGAGTAAGTGGCAGCAGAGTCTTAAGTGCTTGTGTTTACATAAGTTGATGCTGTTATGTGACCTCCTTCTCGTGTAAGAATTTATCATTCAGAACTGTTCTGCCATTTTATATGCTTCTTTCCTTTCAATGGATATATGTTATATTGTGCCAAAGCATATTTCTGCGCAAGTTGAGTCTTTTTTAAATTTAAATGGTGCAGGTTGGGTAGTTTCATATCAGAGGCCTTACCTTAGCACAGCATCTAGTTTGTGCTTGTACTTGAACAGTTTTGCTAATCTTTTGGTGTGCTTAGGTTCCTTAGTGAGCTCCTTAACGCAAAATTGCTAGGATCCTTCTGAGTGCAGCTGAAGCTGTTACAGTCTGTGTTGCTTGCTTGTGACATGTGTATTACATTTCTTCCTGTCTCTCATTTTTTTTTTTTTTTTTCTTCACAGTGTAAAGCTCTGGGCCTCAGCATTTGGTGGGGAGATCAAATCTATTGCAGCCAAGTACTCAGGTTCCCAGCTCCTGCAGAAGGTAAGGACCTCTTCCATTGTAATAAGAAAGGTTTTTAACAGAGAAAATGGAGGCAGATTTATTTTTTTTTTAAATGAATAGGAAAGCAGTGCTGTACATGCTTTGGTCCAAGATTTCTTTTTTTGTATTGCATACTAGTCCCTGATGACTCTTTGCATTGCACTGCACTATCTGAACAGTCCTTGATTAAACTGATATTTATCTTTTTGCATTTTTTTTTGTTATTATTGGAAAGTAAACTCTAACGCTCTTATTTCTTGAAGTCTAGGCTTCAGCCTAGATTGCGGGTATTTAATCTGGTTGCTGCATTGTGATGATGATGTTTCTGTGTAGAAGCAGCTGCTTCTTATAAAAAGGCGTCAACTTCATTCACGGAGCAGAATTAGTACACATTGTATTATTTTCACCCTGTGCTGTATGTATGCAATTCACTGTATCAGGAGAAGGCGGCTGCACTGTTGTTTGTCGCCTCTGCAGTTTTTACAATCCCATTATTCCCCCAATCATCTCAACCCAGTGCTGGGATGTATTACATCATTACAGATAAGCGGAATGAGTGTGGTTATCTCCTTGCTCAGCTGCACAGCTGGGTAATAAGCTAGTGAAGTATTGCAAAAACTTGAGAAATTGGTGTAAGTCTACATAATTGGGGCGGAAGGTAATGAGAAATTGGATTTGTGTGTTAGGTATATATATATCAAGGATTCTGTCTACTCTAATTTAAATATGCAACCTATAGTAAAGTTCTGTATTTTAGACAATTTATTTTTACAGCTGTTGCTGAAAAAGATGAGAGGCTAAAGAGGAATATGCCAAAGATTTTAAGACTCTGATTTTGCGGCATCTAATATAAGAGCCTCAAAATGCGATATGGAAATGGAAAAATATTGAGACTGATAGACTAATATTCACTGACTAGAGACTCATTCAACCCATATGTTAGATTTCTGCTGGTTGTGATTCTTAGTTCTGAGTAATGTGTTAATTTTTTTGGGGGTGTGATTATGAAGGAAATAAATCCTTTAAGTTGTAGCGCTTATTTTGAAAGGCTTGTGTATGTGTGAAATTATGTAGTGGACAATAGATGTAGCAGTTCAAATAAAAAGCTTATGCTATGCATGTAAAATGAAAGCAACTGACTTAATGATTACTAAAGGCATATGAGTTCCTTAGCAGTATTTGTCTCTTCAGTGTTGTATATCCAGGACTGAAAAACATGAACTTCATTAAGCTAAAATACAGAGCTATTAAGAACAAAAATATTTGAGATCTCCTGCTATCTTTCAAGGCCATTAAGTGGCTTCATTTCAATATATTGGGCAAAGTTTTGGTTTAATCTGAAAATCTGAACACTCAGCATTTATTCCAGCTCACATTCTTTCAAGTCTGTGCAGTCTTATATCATCACATTTTTGTATGAACTCCTTAAATTTATAAAGCAGATGGACCTTTCCATTTTGATTAGTATCTAACTAAATATTATTAAAAGGCTTTAATTTTTTATCGGGCCATACAAACAGACATCTTTATTTAACTTCAGAACTGTTCCATGAGCAGCCATTTTTTTCCCTACTAAAATGGCTCTAAAAATTAAATCTACCAAATACAGGTAGTCCAACACTTGCTAGAAAAATATGGAATATACTGTGTTTTGCAATCATGCTAAAATCTACAAAGAATCAGTATGAGATCCTTAATCATTCTTCTGTTCCTCATAGTAGATACTGCTGTCACCCCTTCTGTAATGTATTTTTTTTTCTCCCTCTGAAGTAGCAAGATTTCGTCCTATTGGTTGTTATAATTGTAGGTAATTGGAAGCTATGCATTTTACCTTTTCATCAGCATTCTTTCTATTTCACTTGCAAAAACAGGAGCACAGATTCGTAGGTGGAGAGTGTATGTTTGTTCCAAGCTATTTTGGTTTTGTTTCTTGCTTTTGTTATAATATCTCATTATAGAATGAGAGAGGAAAGCCAAAACGCAGGTTTGACATGTATTTAGAGCAGTTTTATTCCTCTGTCACATCCCCTATTCTTTTTTCCTTTTTTTCTCTTCTGGTTACAGTAGTCTTAAAGCACCGAAGTTTCCTTTATTTGTATTTAAAATTCTGAGTGTCTTTGTCCTTTTAAGCTTATTATTTCTTGCTTTTGACTGTGGGAAATAAGCCTGGATGACAGATTTACTCTAGCATGTATCTTTTTATATTATTATGAAGTATATTTCTTCTGTAAGCTTGCGTGAATAAAAACATACCAAACTTAGATTTGTAAGTATTTTCAATATGCAAAGTCAGTGGCAGAAGTTGTTTATAATAATTAAGGAAGTGATAGCACACTATCAAATGCAAATCCCTCCCTGCACACCTTCCCCCCCACCCCCCCTGGCCTGAGTCAGGCATCAAGAATCCATTTGGTATTTACTGTAAGCTCTGGGTGATCAGAGTCAATGCCTCTTTAAAGTCAAGATTCCACTTCTAGAGGCAGTGCGACTTCGAATATTACTGTAAGCATCTGCATTTTCTGATTATGAATTAAGCATCGTTAAATGAAGACATGATTATACACATATTTCATGTATCTGGGCAGTATATAGATTTCTCAATTACCAGCTCCTTTGTATTGCCATTTACTTTAATAAAGGCTTGATAAATGAAAAATTAAGGTAAAGGTTACTCTATTCATTGTGTTAGCATATATAGTGAGCACTAGTTCCAAAGGAACGCATTTGAAATCAAGGCATGATTGACACTCTACTGCCCAAATGTTTTACATGTTAAGAGTCATTTGACCCATACTAAAATTTCATTGAGCAAATGAGGTTATGTGAGATACTCAGTAACGCAAAATCTAGCCAGGTTATAACCATGAATATTGATTTAGTTGTTATAATTCTTAAGTCTTGCTGTACCGCGAACATCAAATTAGTAACCAGCATTGCTGTCCTCCTGAGTTTCAAAAAGATGCCTAAGAACATTTTTTGAAACTTCTTGCAACTTTTTTTTTTAAAAACATGCTGCTTACCTTATCTTAACTGAACGCTTTATTACTTCATTGCATGATGATAATCTTATTCAAATATATTCTTAATGCCTCCTAAGACTATATGGGATATATGATTTTTTTTCCTGAAAGTGACTTTAGATGAAATACAGGCACTGTAAATAGCTCAGAAATAATAACAGTAGTTCAGTAAATAGCTTCAGAAGTGATGATGAGCATATAAGCAAAACTAGCACTTAAAAATATAGCATTTTAGTGTTCTACTACTTGCTTTCAAATTGAAGGAAGATGATTCAGTGTTCAAAAAACCATACAAAAGAAAACAGGACAATGTTATTCCTAAGTTATCTGATTTATGGAGGTTTTACAGTTGTCATATAGATTTGGCAGCATACACGAAGCTGCTTGGTGCTGTAGAGACGCGTATACTCTTCACCTACTTAGCAAATACTGCTAGGGCCTAAAATTGACTCAAATTTGAGCTCTCGTAGGTGCTTGTAATTTTTTCATTAGACTTTCAAAAGACATCTGCCTTATTTGAATTTTGACACTACTTTAAAACGTTTTTTTAAACACTCTGATTATGTTTACTTAGTACTGTAGTAAATGCGAGAGTGTAGCCCGCTGGCAAAGCCAGGCTTTAAGTATAGGATGCAAAGCAAGGGTTACGTGCCAGGAGAACATTCTTCACTTCAGCTGCTACAATTAGAATTTTGGAGCAACAGTCTTTGGAGAATGCTATGGTTCACGTTACAGCGTCCATGATAATAGTATGTTTTCAGTTCCATGTTGCTGCAAAATAGTCATGGTAATACAATGGAAGCAAAAAATGCAGGTAATGTGCCTTCTGTTAATGTTAAAAATGATGTTGTTACACAGTAAAGCTTTTCTAGTATCAGTGAAGTATCTGATTCTCTAAAAATGTGGCGTGGCCTATGTTTCCTCAGATTTCTTCTGGAGAGACTACTTTTTAAATTTTTAAATATTCTCAGCTTTGATTATTCCAGACCAAATCAAGAACTGTTGGTATTATTTTATCGCTAATGTAGGAATAGTTTCTAACTGAAAATAAACTTTTGTTTATCGGTTCTACCATAAAGGTTTCTTACAGAATTACAAGTTTATTGAAGGCTATCTCCGATTTTGCTTATGTAAGTAGTCTGACGGAGTCTTCACCGTTATGTAAGCACTGACTGCCTTGGTTTTGAGCAGTCTGTAGTCTGCGTCTGCCTGCTCCTCACAAGAAATTCTTCGTTGTGGTAGGGGTGCTCAAATCGTTGTGTTTTCTTAAAGCAGGTTTTTCAATCAGTATAGCATTCCTATTTTTAAAGGTTCAGAATTGCATTTTGTCGTACTGACTGGATTTGGTGCTGTATCTTGTTAGTTTCTTACAACTATGGAAATGTCAGTGCAAACATATATAGTGATTTAGATCAATTAGCATTCAGCTGGTGTATCTGATTCATGCAGTACATCTATCTTTAGTTTTAATTGTATAATAGTGACTTAAAGAAGTTTAGTCCAATCATCTTGTTGTTAATTGATTTTCTTTTATTTAGCCTTACATTGCTTTTGGTCTTTGTAGCCTGTCTCTTCCTTGCTCAAGACACTGTAACTACTGCTTTGATGGAAGGGTCAGCAAGTTTGAGAGGTGCAGTTTAAGGTATAGGCATGATTTGGCTTATTGGGTATCCATTTAAACTTTTGCTGTCTGAGCAATTTTTAAAACACAAAAATAACACTCTTTTTCCTATCAAAAATAGGAGAAGAATGATTAAAAAACACATAGCCTCATGATGGATTAAGAAAACTGTAGACCTATGACATTAAAAAAACCCCAGCGAAACCCAACACCACCACTCCCCACAAAAACCCTAAACCAAGAGCAGCAACACCCTCCCCCACTCAACCAAACAAGAACCAACAAATGCCACAAAACCCAAATTAAAAAAAAAAAAAAAAAATCCCACCAGCCAGGTAAATGGTACAGAGCTTACCAAAAGCTCTGTTCAGAGTTAACTCAGTATGATTCAAACTCCTGAAGTCTGGATTATGTAAAATGTATCTCCTAGTGCTGAATTGAAATTAAGCATTAGAAAGTAAAAAAAAAAATAAATAAAAAAAAAAAATCCAAGAATCTTAAATAACTTTAATTCTGATGATTAATGCAAATTATGTTTTAGAACTTGCAGAGCTTGAACCTCCATCCCTTTTAATTCTTACAGATCTTTAGGTTACATAAGTCATAAGGTTATTTTCCATGCTAGACCAGTTACGGAGCATTTCAGTGTGTTTGGTGAAGTATTTAATGTTACTGTCTGCAGACATAAAGGTACGTTCTTTTGGATACGTATTTTAATTTTTCTTTTTTTGAGAAAAAACACCCAACATGTTCATATACTACTAATGTATTATGTAGAAAAACCTGCTGTGCCCAGTACTAATTTTCAGGTAGCATATTGATCTGTAGAGGAAAATATCACAGCGCTATCAAGCTTCCAATAGTCTGGTCTCTTTCTCAGTAACAAAATAACTTTTCTTCCCTTCTTGTAACAAAGTTCTGCCTTCTTTGAAGGTACTAGAAATTTTTTTCTTTGCCTTCGGTCAAGTTAGAACAGCGTCTTGAACGATCTATGGTCTTACTCTCATCTCCTGTTTGAGTGTTATGGCAGGAGTAATAATTTCTTGGTGTTGGTAATGTTTTTAAAATGTGGTCTAAATCAGCCTGAATACCAATCATTATATTTTAAATTTTTCTTTAACTAAAAGGAAAACCCAGTTTTAAGCCACAGTGAATTCATGCTCTTCTGCCATCGGCACTCTATATTTTGCTGTATTTTCTGTGTCTTTCTGGGTTTTGCAAGCACAGCATGACCCTCCTACCTGTGTTATTGAGAGTAAATATGTTCTAGTGTTAATATATAATAGAAATAAGAGATGGCTTCAGTAAGTTTGATACATGCATTACACTTGCAATAACTTCTCCTAATACGGAAATTATTGAGTAGACAATCCAACTGGAAAACATCATATCTTGAAAGGAAATGAATGCTAATTCCCTTGCTTAATGCATTTATGGTTGGTTGTTTTCACATCCTGTATTGGAAAACACTTACATTTCAAGGTTAAAAGAGCCGGTCTCCATGCAAATTATCTTGACAGTGGAGGTATGTAGAGCCATGAATAGATGCTGCATTGTAGTGGTGATTCACTTTTAAGCAACTGCTAATCAATACTCTACACTTTCAAACATCATTACTGTTCTGTAGGGTACAACTTTTTGTTGCTGATAAGTGATTACACATTGTACAACACAAATTATATATTATTTTAGGTTGCTGTAGAAACTTCAATGAAAGGTTTTAATGAAATACTTTGATTAATACGTTGTTCTCACGAAACTCCCCTTCGCTTTTTCTACATATAATGTCTTCAAATTTGCATGGATGTCTTTGTGAGCCTATTTAGCATCTGCCCAGTTAATTTGTAAAGCTTAAGTACTTTTTTAGAGTGAATGACAAAATTGGTGCAAGATTTGTATTTAAAAAGGAAGTTTTTAAACCATGCTTTTTTTTTTTTTTTTTTAATCTTAGTTGGAGAGGAGTTGGGAAGGGTTTTGGAGGCCTTTCCAGAGGCGATGAATTCCAGGGACAGGTACTTTCTGAAAATATCCTGCCCTCAGATTTCCTAGGACTTTACAGATGGAGTTATCTATCTTATAGCTGATAATTACTATACTGTTTCTGAGGGTGGTGATACAAGATGAGATTGTGATTGGTCAAGAGAGACAGACTTGTTCACGTGGGAGTTTACAGATCTCACAAGCAGTGTATCAAAATTTAATCTGGGAATAAATAGCAGACTGTAGAATACAAAGCGCAGGAATTAAGCCATCATAAATCCTTCCTACTTAAGAGATGGCTTCATGCAGTCTTGAGCAGGGTCTCAACAGTAGCTAGAACGCCTTGGATTGCTTTAATGAGCTACACTTGAGTTGACAGTAGATGTAAGTCTAGTTTAGAAGAAAATTAATTTCTTTAGCTAGACAAAGGTTAAAAAAAGACTGTTTCATCAATGGTGCTCCCTGAGAATGAAGGGAGAAACAGATTTGAATTTATAATGAAGTTTGTGTTAGGTGCATAATTGTATTTTTAAAATGATCTAGATTAAAATTTTGGCCAAGCCTATTGGTGGAGTGGGTGTGTTTTAACCGTATCTTCAAAATAGGAATGGCTGAGCAACACCCAATGCCAGGCAGTTTTCAGGAAGGAGGTAGCAGTTGAGGAGGCAAAGATGGTTGCTTTAGTGGAAGACAGAAATACTTATTATGCTTTTCTGGATGTTTTGTATAGGAATATGACTTTCATTTCACGCACATGAGGTTCAAATTTATTTCCTGGAAGATCCCTAATACAGGACAAATGCATTTTTTCCAGAAGACACTTTCAAAACCCTATGAAAAGGCAGATTACCTTAGCAAGAGTTTTGGAGGCAGAGATAGGCAGAATTGTTGCTTCCATTCTTGGACTAATTTATGTAAGTAGACATTTGTAATCTTGTATAGATGCCCTCAGAGAGACTGAACTCTTGTACTAGCTTCCTATTATACTTGAGATTTCCTGTTTGCTAAGAGCACAAATTGGTTTTCTTTTGTGTTGCTTTTCACGCTGATTCCTTTTGCACTTATTACAAGCAAGGGTTATTCTCTCTATATTGACTCTTCTTTTTTTTTTCCCCCTGTCAACTCCACCCATCATAACCATTATAGATGTGTAAAGACACTGATTTACAGAAGTTGTCAGCAGAGGATGTCTCAGATTCCCGGTGTTCTTGCTGCTTCTGGTATCCGTGGCTCTTGTGAATATACTGAGGGGGATAAGGAATGTTTTACCTTCATAGATTCATCTGGTCTGACACATTTTACCTGTTCCCCATTTGTGCCATATTTTCTGGTAAAACATCTGATGTGGCTATCTTTAATCTCTGTAGAGAGCTGAGAATTGACTGGGAACTTAATGTATGATAAATACAGATTTGACACATGCTTTGAGACCAGAAATGTTCTAAACTGTAGAAACCCTTAAAGGTAAGATTCTTAAGTCATATAGACAGAGGGGGACAACCAGTCCTGAATTCCAAAAAACTGTTCCATGTCTGATGCAGGCAAGTGTGCTATGTGAAAGAGGCAATAGCCTTCAAGTAAGTTAGAAAACTGGAGAGGGGATAAATGCAAACTTAAAAAAAAAAGTATTTCCTTTTGAACTGAGGAAGAATGTGTGAAGAAATGTAAATGGGGCAGGGGAGAGGGAAGGGAAGAGTGGGAGAACAACTATCACACACAATCACTAGACAGCAGTTTAGTGGCCTGGGCCAAGCTGTGCCTGAGCAACACTAGTAAAAAACTTGAAAGGAAATATGGCAACAGTCTTCGCATGCAGGAAATCAGGAAGAATAAATGTGTTCTCTATATCCATGATAGATGAACAGGAACTGGTCTTTAAACACAATTTGTCCTGCTATCAAAAACTTATTTTTTTTCACTGAGAGAAAACACTGGAATATTGTGTAACTCCTGCAGAGTAGGTTTTCAGAATAGGTTATCTGCCATTATGTAGATCTCACTGAACTGTGTTATGTTAGGAAGATGAGCTACATAATCCTTTCTTTTGCAGTCTCTTTTTTTTAATTTTGGACTATAAGTAATGAAAGTAATTGTATTTCTTTAATGTCTATATCTATGCACTGTTAAGGAGATGAAGGCACAAAGCTTAAGACACAGCTAGGGAGTCTGTCAGCTTTTAGAGCAGAGACAGGTTTTAAAACACTGTCATTATTACTGTACAGATTAGCCAGGTAATTATTCTAGAAAGAACTCTTCTTCCGAGACTCAGGCCAAATGTTTTGCATAAATCAGTTTGCAATACTGGAGGCACTTAAAATAGCTGTTACTATTTTTCCTTCAAACTAGATTATGAGATCTTAGAGCACCCAAGTTAAAGAAGTAAAAGATGCAAGAAAAAGTTGTTCTTGGGTCCATTAACAAATCATGGTTACATAATCTAGTTCATAAGATTGGGGATATAATGTGAGAAATGTGTCTATATAATTCATTCAGTTTATCAGGGTTTAATTTGTAGATCCTGTTGATTGTTTCATTAGTTAGCTTCCTTATATGATGAATGACCAACAGTTATTTCCTTACTGAAGCCTTGCTCTTAGTTTTTAGGAAAGGGTGGAAATTACTTTTGAGCATCTAATAGCCTCATGAAGTGTTTTCCTTTGGTGTACTCAAAAGGTGGAGTTGACAGGCTTCCCTGAATTTTATGTGGTTGGCAGATTATATATTATGTTAACACCATTCCTCTATAATGTGCAAGTTGAGTAGATCTGATTTAATGTTCTTCCGAATACTGAAGATACTGAATTTAAAAATTCTAATTGTACTCTTTATAACTGAGACTTTTGCATTTGGCACTAACAACTCAGCAGAACTGGTTCTGTAAAAAAGAAAACCAAAACAACTCATCTTCCCCCTTTGTACAACTGTCTTACTCTTTTCCACTATGGAACTCTGTTTTTAAAAATTTTTGCAATCATAGAATAATTCATTCTGGAAGAAGATTTAGAAAGCCTTTTAATTCCACTTCTTGCTCAAAGCAAGGTAAGCGCTGAAATGAGAGCAGATTTCTTGGAGCTTTGTTGATTCTGATCTTCAGAACCTTCAAGGAGAGAGGTACCACAACCTCTTTTGTTCTGACGCTTGACTCTACTTGGGATGAGAAGTTAATAACTTAAATTGAAATGGGAGGTTCCAGCTTATGACTGCTGTTTGTCACTTCTACTCTGCACATCCATAAATAGCTTTGGTTCATCTTCCCCTTAACATCCTTACAGGTATTGAAAGGCATGACACTTTGTCATGGCAGGCCTCTCTTAGGCCCCAGGTGCAGACATTATACCATCTTTTAGTTGCTTCATCAGATCTCAACACTTTTTCTGATCCATTCTTTTAAAATAGTTTTGAATAACATTATCGGCTCTTAAATTGAACTCTCTGCTGTTGAGTATTCAGGTGGGCTTTTTTCCACTGACATTCCTGTTTTCACAACAGGAGTATGTAACTGTTCTCATAACTCTGAAGTCTCGAGTAATTTCCGCTAAGTTGATTGCACAAATTGGAGAAGTGTTTTTGTTTTTAATTTGTTGTGCTAAGACAGGAATCTTCCTTCTAATCTGGGGCTAAACCAAACCTTTTAGTTCCCAGATGCTTCATTAGCTATTTTCTTTTGCTATCATTATCAGCTACAGTATCTTAAGTGAACTGAGTGTTGTACAGAAATAATTTGTCAGCTGGTAGAAGGTTTTATGTCTTATCTGTTTTACTTTAAATTATTCTACAGTAGCTGTCAAGGAGCTGCTTTGTGCTTTTATACACAAACAAGGATTTGACTTGCTTTCCTAAAAAGCAGGAGTCAAAATTATGCAGTCATAGTATCTCTGGTCTGTTAGATAAAGCGCACCATGAAAATGCTCCTTTTGAAGGTGTTATAAAAACTTTGGTCAGGGACACAGCAATACAGTGTTCCTATTGTTCCTCTAGGTCATATTTTAATGTTTAGCTATTTGATATACTCCCAAGATTTTGTGTCAAGCTAAGTAACTAATTCTCAAGACACACACACAAAAAATCTACATACTATGGGTATTAAAATTTGATGTGTTGGGAACACGTCATTGGTCACAAAGTTAGATAATTATCTTCTAAAGTGACAAAGCTTCAAAGATGAAAAGCAGGAATATTCAAACTTCAGCTCTACCTTGAAGCTAAATGACTATCATTTTATGACAGCTGTGCAAAATGTATGATTGCCAAGCTGTTTGTACATGATGCTATCATATTACATTAATAGAAATTTTCCCTGATAATGAAAACTGGTAGGAGGCTAAGAGTAAAGCTTTATGTTATGACTTGCAGCCATTGACTATCTGCATCCAGCAGATTTATTACCCCCTACACACATCGTGCCTTTTACAATATCTTCTGCCATTTTTTTAACAAAGTACAAGAGAGATGATATTTATAGATGGCATGGTACAAAAAAAAAAACCCAAATCTGAGTACTCGCTTCAGACTTCCACCTATCATTACCAACTGCAACACAGTTTCACAGTAAAAGTAAAGATGAGTTCTGACATCTGCCTGGAACTTTCCATGAAAAACATTGGAGGAGGAGGAGGGAGAATATGAAAGAAAACTGAAGGATTTGTCGGTCAATTTGGATTTTAATTTTCTTATTAGAATCAAGGCAGCAGATTGAGAGTCAGATACATCTGGCTTCTTATCCTAGGTCTGTGATAACTTTCTTGATGGTCTACTTAGGCCACATAACATTGGTGGCCAAAATTCAGTGAAGCCCTTAAGCCTGATATTAACTCAACCTGTAATGTCACACATACAAATCTGGCATTTGTGGTGGTGATAGGATTTCATCCAGAAGCCTTGAATTGAAAGTTAAAACTGCAAGCAAGATTTTGTCCCCTTTGCCACCCCACCCCCAGTGGAGGCATTTTTGCCTAACTTTTCCATGTAAAATGGGCCTAGCAGTATTACCCTTTTCCCTTGAAATTCTAAATTTTGAGATTGTTTGGATTAAGAGCAACACTTTCTGTAGAGTGTTTAGCATATGGAGAGGATCAGGTGGTGAAGAACAGCACTAGCATATGGATATGTAACTAGAGCGAAGTATGTGGAATGGATCAGCTCTGAGAGCTACAAAGCATTAATTTTTAACACGCTTCTTTAAAACTTCTTTTACTGCTGGAAAGATAAATGGTTTCCTGTAACTGAATAACTACAAACTTGTTAGAAACCCTTGTATTTCTGCTGTTGATATTTGGTATCTGTAGTTGGCAATAAATCTCCATGTGGCATTGTGCTGGCAAGTGAAACTCAACCTTTCTTGACAGAGAATTAGTTCTTCCTATGCTTTGAATACAAAGTGATATGCAATGCAGATATTGGAAAGTAATTTTCAATTTACAAACACTTTCTTCTTTCCCTTATACATTACCGTTCCACCACCAATACTTCTTTCTTATCCATTGTCCACATAACCACATTTCTGCACTATTTTTTTTTTTGTCTGGATCCTTCTGACCTTTTCTGATTTTTCTTCCAAGTGAGATCCAACCAATAAGACTTGTTACAGAGTCAAATTCACAAATGTCAAATGCAGTTAAATTAGGAATCAAACAATTTTCTTTATCCTTTTATGGGTAGCTGATTATTTGTCTGTATTGCAATTACCACATAAATTTATTTTCTATGCGTACTTTCTCACCCTATCCTTCTCTGTGCTCCCACTTGCTTATAGCTATTGTGCTTTTCCTCTGGAAATTTCTACCATTAATGAAATTTTTCAGTGCCTGGAGCAGATGTAATTGTAATGCTGCAGTGAGGATCTGGTCAGGTGGAGAAAAATATGCATAAATAAAACGAGTAGTGGCTTAATAACACTTTAATACATAAGAATGGGGGAAGGTTATGCAAATACAAGTACTGTTCTTAAAAATATCTTTTCATGTAGTTATGATATTTGAACCTTTAAAAGGAAGAATAAATACATTAGGATCTGCTGGCGCACCTTGCGTTTTGTGAACACTACTGGAAAGAGGAGGTTATTATTTCCCCAGTAACAGCCAACATACTTAGTTGTACCTTGGATGGTGTGTTGGGAGGTGCAGGAAGTGAGACAGGATTCCCTCCAAAATTAAAATTGAAATCTTCTGTCATAGCGGGGGGGGCAAGTTTACAGCATCTTTCTGACAACACAAATTGCAGCGGAGGGGTCAGTATTGGGAAGTGACTGTAGTCTGTTTAAAAACAGCTAAAGATGAGAACAGGGACATGTAGTAGGATGAAGAGGAATGGAATGCAGACTTCCATTCTGCAAAGAAGCAGGATGACTGAAGAAAGTTTGTGGGGGGTTTTTTTTCCTCCATAGTTCAATATGACTGGAGAATACATTTGTATGAAATTCAGTAAATATCTGTGTTATGGTAATTATTTTTGACAAATCTATTAAATTAATAATTTTCATATTAAAAATATAGAAGCCACAGTCAGAAAGTCAAGTTTACTAGTTTTGAAATGCAGGAGTGCCACATGATTTTAAACTTTTACCAAGAACTAAAATGAAGAAGAAATTATATGTGAAGAAATGTAAATTTCAGTTCAGGAAGGGCATCTGAAATTAAACTGAGTATTAGTAATGCCACAATTCTGATTTTTGTATTTGGCTTCCCAGATGGTTAAAATTTGAATGCTTTAACATTTTTAAAAAATTTGATGTTTGCTCTGCTGAAGTCCTTTATTCTGTACAGCCCTAGTGTAATAGGAGTAGAGTTCAACTAGATTCATAACTTGGCATTAATCATGTCCAGTCCACCTTAAGCATGTTATTAATGTAAATATGTTTGTTCAGTGAACTTCCTCAGCATTACAAGACATCTGGGGACTTATGTCTGAAAAAATATGGTAGAAAAAGGCATTATATGTGGGATTGAGACTTATACTTATGTGTTGGAATAATTCAAATGCTAGTGTATAGAATTATTCATGTATGGCCATATTTATCTGATTGCATGCTGCTTATTTATCTTTGTTTATAAATATACAGAAGTCATATAACTGAAAACTCTAATTACTCTGAAAATAATTTCAGACAAAACCAACTGCTAACTCAACTCCTCTCAAGAATCTTCAGTAAAATGCACAACGTAAAAAATAGTGTCTTGAAAAGTATAAAATTCCTGTTCTTCACATAAATCCTCTGTGCCTATGGGATATCTTCCTCTGGAGTCTAGTAAAAACTTATGGCTTTCTGGTATGACTAGAAGGATGACAGATCCAGGCAAATCCAGTACCGTTGCTTGAACTTCACTCACTTAAAGCAAAGTTTTCAATATTATAGGACAAGTCTGTAATTTGGTGGAGATGATCCTTTCATGTCAACATTACTGGTTGAAATGTCATTATGTTTGTTGGCTAGTTGGTGTAATCATTACATTGAATTAAATAATGCTTCTGCTTTAGAAGCCTCCAAAAAACCTATAGTACTGGTTTTGCCCCTGACCTGTTGATTGACCTTGTGCAAATTCTGATATGTCCGATTCCATATTCATAAAGATGTGGAAAATTATGCTTACTGTCTGAAGTTGGAAAAAAGGTTTTATGACAGCTTGTGTGTAAAATTTGCTTTTGTGGTTTTCTTAATTTTTGTGGGTTTGTTGTTGTGTGTGTGGTTTTTGATTGTTTTTTAATAAAATGACATGAAATATCACTTACTAGTAAGGGATGATGAATGATTGACCCTAGTTGACCTAACAGGTCAATTTTCTGTAACTTCCCATATAGTAGCAGCGCTGTCAAAAAATAGGAGTCTTGGAGTCTGGATAATGTAGTATCTGTTTCCAAAGGCTTAGGAACTTGAATGAAAACAAGGTGCATGCAGGATTATTATTTCAATCTCATTTAATTTTTACAACATTTGAGTTCACATCAGTTCAGGAGAAATTGAGGTAAATGCAGATGGGAGTTACCTTGCATGTTGATATGATGGTACCTCTGTTGTAGTCTTGTGCCTAAAATAAGGTCATTTTTGGACCTTTTAAGGTCCATTTAAGGACCTTTTTGGACAACATTGTGTATGCTTTTAATGAGAAGTAATTGCATAAAATGTTGATTAACTCAAATATTGTAAATGAGTAACTGATTCTACATTGACTATCTAGGGCTAAAGTCATGACTGCTGATGAGAAATAATGTGAAGAAGAAAACTGAGGAAAAGAATTACTGCTGTACTGGCAACTAATTAAGGCACATGCTAGTAAAAAATTTCCACACAGATCTAGGATATATGAGTAGGTCTGTGTCTACTATGACTGTATGCTGCCTTGCAAACTTTTAAACCACTACTTAGAATGCTGACTATTGCATAAATTGCAAAGGGATTGGATCTGCAATCTGTAAGTTTTCTTTTATATTCACAATAGTCATGCACAGTAATGAGACTGTTATCTGTAATGAGACTGTATTCTCCTGGAAGAGAGGTGTAGAATGTTTGAGGGTGCAATGTTCTCCAGACTGGAAAAACGTTACGGTTTAAATACAAAGAGTAATTATAAATCTCCTTGATGACTTCACATTAAGTCAAGAAGTCAAGCTGCAATTTATTTTAACTGCAAAAGTGTGTATACTTTGCTGATTTTTACGTTTTCTCCTTGGTGGGTAGGAGGTTAGAGTTGAAAGATGGCTTTTGTTTCCTTGTTTAATTGCCTAAAAAGAAAAGTAACTGGAATAGAATCCAATTTCTTGTAGGTGAACAATAAAATAAAATTCTCTCACCCAATGATTTTAACATAGGCACTCCCTAAATCTTCTGTTCACTCCCTTCCAGAGGAGCTGCCAATATCTGCTTCGTTATGTCATGTATGAGGAATTGCTTTTTTCCTTTTTAATATGAGTGGCTTGATACTCAAAGTGTTAAGCGTTAAGCATTTATTTTTTCTTCTCCTTTCTGATACTTTTTCATTTCCTGCTGCCACCCCCCCAATCCTCTGTCCTCAACTTCAGATTTCTGATACTGTTTTATAATTGGCTTTTTCAGAATACAGCTTTTCTTAATCCTGTTTTCATATTTACTCCTATGTATTAACTTAAAAAAAAAAAAAGGTACGTATGCGTAGTAAAGCCATATTGATGAGTTCCGTTCCATTAATACCTTCTCAGCTCTTTGAAATGTCCAAATACCTATCTCTTAAGAAATATAATATCTAACCTTGGTGCACACGGACCTCTTTATCTTTGCCAGTCTTATTCTGCCTCTTAAATGCCTCTTACTTTTGGCTACATTTAGTCTAGAACTCCTCCTTGGCTGTAGAATGCAATCTCATTTGCAAAATGTGAATGATCTCTGTTTGTTCATAGTGAATCTTTTCCTGTGCTGTTGCCCTAAATTAATTCTGTAATTTCTAGTGCTCCCCTGATGGGTACAGAGTTGTGGAAGAAGTAGTAAAACATGGAAAAAAATGTATTTCATTTACCACTCTCTCTAAGCTTTCCAAAGCTGGAGGAATTACTCAGGATACAGAGGAGGGTGGGCAGGGGGGAGCGGGAAGAGAAGAAGCAGTAATTAAAGGAAAATTCTGAAAACCTTCGTAACATTCTTTATTTCTCATACTCTTTCCGCTCACTACCAACTTCTTAGTGGTGGCTTCTTTAATTTGTTGATAAGAAAATGGGATTCCAGAGATCCATGTTCGGTTACCATGTGTGTCGCCAGGGATGCAGGGTGATCTTGAGCAAATGATTCTGCCCTTCATACATTCTGTCTAGTAGCAATGTTTTTAAGATAGTCTAGCTCAGTTTTATCTTTTCATAGCTATCCGGTACTCTGCATGTGCTGAACAGTTACAAAGGTGCTACCTGAAATTTGTTCTTGACTGGCCATTGTACCTACAGCTCTTACCAGGAGGATTGCAGCCCAGTCCTCCAGCGTGATTCATTTCAGAATAGTCCTGTCACCTGCTGCCATTGGCTGCAAAACCCACAGCTATGCTGCACTAATTTCAGGTTTTACTCCCGGTATTTCAGAGACCAATTCAAAATACATTTTCTTTTTCTAATTTAATTTGCTGTTCTCAAGAGTTCTTCATAGTCTTACTTTGTTTTATCCTTACTCCTCTCTATGCATGTAGCTCATATTGTGTGACCACGCACTTGGTTAGGCATAGAAGAATTTGAATGTATAGGACTGAGGTTCTGGAGATTTAAATAAAGCAATTTGTTCTATTAAGGAAAGATAGGCTTCTTACTAAAATAATCTCTTTTTAATCCTATTTTATAACTTATTTTTTCCCTGCAAGAATCTTTTTCTGGATCTCGTCCGCAATAGTTGTGCTTGTGTTCAGATAAAACTTAGAAGTGAAAAAAGGTAACTATCATTATTTATTCAGAATGAGTGTTAAAAGCAATTAAAATACCCTTACACAACGGAAGCAGAATAGGAATTGGAATCATATCAGTTGTCACAATATCCTTTTTCAGCATCAGTTAAGAACCGAGGCTGTGCTTGTGGAAGAGGTTTCTGGGCTTTGAAATAGTATTATTGAAATAGCATGTATGTGTTTGAGGAAGAGTAGGAAACAACACAAATTCCACCGAGAAGGGAATAGAGGAGGCATAAAACAACCTGCAATTGTAAAGCCCTATAAAAAGTGTCTTTTTCTTTAAGTGAACATGGTTGCTATTAAAAAACAGGTAGTTGGATCAGTTTCTATGTGTAACTATAACAAATCATATGACCTTGAGCTAACTACTGTGCTAAAAGGAGGTAAGAATAGCTCTTCTGTAGTTCTTATAGAATAAAAAAAGGCATGCTTAAAATTCCATTTTTAAAACTATTTACCTGTCCTGTGTACATCTTAAACTTTTTCTCATTGCAACTGACTGAAAGATTTTACAAGATCCGTCATATGGTGGCCTTATGCCATCCTTAAACAAAACACCCCTGCCCCCCCGCCCCAACAAAGCCCCCCAAAATGCCAGAAGATCTTGTACTAATTTGTCTGTATTTGTAACTGTGTAAATCATTTATGAAGATAGATAAAAGAAGATATAAGAAGTTATAGAGCTGTTTTAATACACCTTATTGTCTGAGACCTGAAATATCACACTGAGTGTTGCCTACTGTGTTGTCTGTTTCCTCCATCTAAATAGTCATTAAAAATCAAATAATAGAAATGTGATATGATTCCAACTTTGGATAAGGATTATGGGACAAGCTTTTTAATTTTTGTAGCCTGGATAACCACGTTATTGGAGAACAAGAAAAAAGCTGTCAGGAAAACACCCCTGTACACATTCCCCACCTTCCCATATACTCATTATACATTCAAGGTTTGCTCTACCTGTGCAGAGATAAAAGTACTGCAGCAAGATGTTGTATTGCAGGTGGTGTTCATTGAGGCATGGGGAAAAAAAAACCTCTCCCTTACTCTGTTTTTTGTAGAATGTGGAGAAATTGTGAAGAAAGATTTGCTCTGTTTGTGCTATGTAGGTATTAACAGTAGTCCATCATGAAACATAGAAGTAAAGGAAAAAGAAAAAGGCAGTAGGTGAAAATGGATACTATGGTTCATTGTGCTAGACAAGCCAAGTGTCTTATCTGACCTTCTCAGAGCAGGATTTATTTTTGTTTTTTAGAAGATATCTTCTGGATCCTTTATTGACCTTTTCAAAAGAAAATTCTTTTGTAACTCCCTTATGGAAAAGGTATTCCATAGTTGTTAAAAAAAAAAAACAACAAACCAACAAACCCACACAAAACACAAACCAACCAACCAAACCCCCCCCCTCCCCCAAAACCAGACAAAAGCACAAAAAAACCCCCAAAACCAAACTTTAGCCAAGAAATATTCTAGGGATTAAAATAGACTGAAAAAGTTTTACATAGTTGGATATAAGTATCTTGACTTCGTCTTAAAAGAAAAATATTGAATCTATTCTTTAGAACTCAGCCTACTCTTTAGGTCATTCAAGGTGTTTCATTTGGGAGATGAAGTTAATTTGTTTTAATATGTATTATTTTAAACTAATAACAATAGCTATTTAGCCTTATTTTCTTAAATGGCTGTATGAGCTTAATGTGTGGAGCCAGACTTCATTTTTTGAATGTAAACACCCAACATTAGTATGGTCTGAAAACTAGATTTTGAAAAACTTGCTGAGCTGAAGGAGACGACAAAATCCATAATGTCTGCTTCTCCAAGCTGCTCAGAGAACCGTTTTGAGGTCTGATATGGCTTATAATGGTTTGTAGAGGTGGTGTCATCAATATAGATATAGAAGTCACTTAACCTTTTGTCTTGAAACAATAGAAGAATATTAGAATGCTTTAATGATATATGCTTTTCTCTTAAAAAATATATGCATGACATCTGTATGCTTTCTGATGAAAGATCTTAAGCCTGTGTGATTTGCCACACCAGCGTTGTTGAAAATATGTAGAAAACAGTAGGTAAAGGAACAGTGTGATCACTGGCACGTCTGGCTGGCCCTGACTCCTTAGCCAGAACGATGACTTGACCAGTTTGGGGATGAGCTTGGAGCACAGCTTAGCTTCATGGTGGCCTTGCTGCCAGCCTAGGTTACCTCTAGAGTTCCCTTCCAATCTATTTGATTCTTTATTCTCTGCTGAGCTGCTGTGGCTCATATATAAAACACTTATTCAGTGACAATTAAAACTATAATGAACCATGTCAAACCATGAAAGTTAAACAAAACAAAAACTGACAAAAACTCTGTGCGGCAACTTATTTCTTAGCTTTACTCAGCTGGTTTTGTTGTTTGTTTTTTTTCCCCAAAACTTATTAAACTTTTGAACATAGTGGCAATTAGGTACTTAGACCACGTACATCAAGTACCACGTAGAAGTGGTATTTTAGTAGTGCTTAGCTACGGTCTAGGGAACCGCGTAGGCTAGAGCTGCTACTATGTTATGTGTTCAGGAGGAGATAGTACTAAAAAAACCCCAAAATGCTGAAAGTACTAAAAAACATGAGGGCTATGAGACAGCTCCCTTAGTCTATCCCTCATGTTTTTGTGGGGTATGGGTATATGAAGTTCTCGTTTTGCTTGGTATACAGTTTAAACAAATTCAAACTAAAACAGAAAATTGTGGAAAAAACCCCTTGACTTGTGGAATTGCCGCCTTATTAAGATTTGGTGTGTAGCTGACCTAAGAGAGAAAACACCAGAAAAGGAAACAGTTACAAAGTAAGGAGTTTTCAGGTCCTGACGTTGGCACTGTAGCCAAGCATAGAGGCACATGTGTCATGGGTGGCCATGTCTCTCTCTCAGCGAGTCTGCTGAGTTTGCTTCTGAGGTCTCCTTTTGCCCCAAATGCTATTGAATCAGTGTGTACAACAAATGCTCGAAGGGAAGTGAATTTTTTTTAATTAAAGCTTTAATCAAATTAAGACTAAAGTTTTAATCAAAGGCTGATTATTAATGACTTATGACATATTTTTTGATTATTTTTTGATGTATGCTGCCCATTGTGTGTTAGACATGTAGAAAAATGCGTTTGAAGATCTGAGCGTTGCTTGGGTAGTCACTTCTCATTCCCGCAGCTTTCCTGTTCTGAAACTGGGAATGGCAGCACAGTAAGACTTAAGCTATGGTGTTTTTACATTTCTGTACCAGTTTGGAGTTAAACCTTGTGGGAAAAGATGGTCTTGTGGAATTGCCAGACTAGTTGAAAACTATAATGTGTTGGGTTATTTTGATTTATTTCAGATAAGCTGAAACCTTTGGATACTTCATGCTCTCAGCTCTGAGTCCTTAGCTCTTGAAGTTGACCTAGTTGTAGGTCATTTTATGACCCTTATTAAGTTAATTTTGCTCCTACTTTGAAAAGTTGTAGCCCAGACTGACTTCTTTTTTTTTTTGTGTACATTTTGATTTTTTTTTTTATTTTTCATTTTTTGCCCCAACCCTCACTCTCATATCATATTACATGTCTGAGAGGAACCCTGTGTGTGTTACAATAGCAATTAGTAGCTGGACTATTCATGCCTGTCTCAGTAGGTCTCTTCTAAGGTTTGTTTTCAGTACCAAAATATTCTGAAGATAAATGACCACAAGAGGAATAGGTAAAATAACTAAAAAACTCAGAATGTTTTTAGCCTACAAACATTTTTGGTTTTGGTAGACGAAAAACAGGTAAATGTAAGTTTCAGAGAAACTGGATTAATGTAAAATAGTGTACTAATATAGGGCTTAAGAAATTTAGGGATCTTTTGCTACCAAAAATTAAAATAATATTTTTTTTATGGCTATCCCATCCACTCAATGATACTTGTCAATATCTACCTATATACAGGTATCTGAATAAAAAAAGTATTATGTTTTTTATGAAACACATTTTTACTTGTCAGGTGGTTTTTTCCTTTCTAATTGCTTGTTTTCATTAGGAATTTGAGGCTTTAGCTTTAGAACTTTGTGGGGGGTGTGGAGAATTTTCTCTAACAGTAGGTATTTGTCTCTATCCCAGAGTGGTTCTGTCTTTTTGTGTGTGTGTGTGTGTGGTTTTTTTTTCTCTTCTCTCCAAAGGAAAATGTATTCCTCTTGTAAACAGCTGGCTTTTAGTTAATCAGCTGATACGAAAAGCTAAACTGCGGAAGTGCCAGAAGGTATTAAGGGGACTCTTAGGTGCACTGACTGCAGTAAGACTCATAGCCTCAGCAATGAAGCATTTGGTGTACAGCTCTTAATCCAGCCCACACTTTGTCTATGAGGAGATTCTTACCTGGACGTCATTAAGTTCAAGATTTTGTATCTGGAATCAAATTAATGACCAAAAAACCCCCTTCAGCCCTGTATCTTTCTGTGTGAGCTGCTTGAAAAGTTCCTGTATCCAGATTCCACTGCCTTAGGCTCAGTAGAGAAACACGTTTTCTCACCTGGGTGGCGTAATAAGCAAGAGATAGTTATGGACATGCAAATTACAACATTTGCAAACATGCAAAATACATTTTTGTCCAAACTGATCAATTTTTAATTTTCTAACATTTTACTAATCTATTTTGTTTGCTCAAGATAACTCATCCTCCTCTTCCTACTAAGAGGAGGCAAATTTTCAGGCAAGTGATTCCATCTTTCAGGAGGTTCTTAACCAGTGCCATATGCAAGCCAGACATTTTAGCTAATCTATCTTGTCCCAACTTTTAAAAAATAAACCCTTCAGCAGTTGCTGGGCATGTTCTGTCTATAACTTGTGTTCCCCTCCACCTTTTTTTTTTTAGCCTTGGCTAGTGGCTGTGGAATTTGACAATTTCTATCTTCAGTTCAAGTGAAAATACCTCCAGACTGATTCAGTCTGCTTTGACTCCACTAGGCTAACTGCCAATCTTTCTTCTCAAAGAAGGTATAGGCTCAATGACTATGTCCATACAGCCTTGTGACAGGCAGCCATAAGAGCGACTGTGAGAACAGCATGGTCTGCGATCTGTTCGTTTTTCATTCATGTGACTGCTTTGGAAAGCAGCCTGCCTGCAGCCTGCCAGTCTGAAAATCCTGGGCAGCGTATTAAGCTACTGAACTGCACTGTGTATGGAGCTGCCAGGCATGCTCAGGCAGGTGACGTCCTCTGTGGTCCCAAAGGCATTCTCCAGCTGTATTTTCAGGTTGCCTGTCTAGAGAGCTGGTCCAAGGGCTTGTCACTTCTCGGGAGAACATGCTCAGTGGGTGTCTGGCATCATGCTCTCTGCTAGACAAGATGGGTGCTTGTCACTGAATTTGTCCTGATGTTTCCCAAAAAATTGCCTGTTTTTTTTTTTTCTTCCTCTAAGCCCAGATCCCCTTTCAGCCACTGAAGATTCTGATGACTTTGTAGGGTACAGACAAAACCTGTTATACAGTTTGGATCTCTTATACCACTTGTCCCTTTCCTTCTCTTTTAGTATCACTGCTGATGTGCTGATACTTGAAGGTAACCTGCATTTCTATCAAGTCCTATTTCACACAGTAAACTTGGTACTTTGCCAACACAGAAAAAACCCAAATCCTCTGAAACTCTTACCTTTATAGGATTTATTACCATTAGGAATAATTAAAACACTTTAAGAGTATTCAGTTAAACTTTGACTTGAAGTAACTGCTTGTATCCTCCTCTTTTCAGGAGTGCTCAGCCTAATGTGTAGATTTTCCCTGGAGCTCAGTTCCATCTCATTTCATGTGTTATGGGTACTTTATTTCACCAAGTCAGTGGAAGCATTTTAATCTTCTGACACTCTGCCACAAGGCAAAGTGTTTCAAGAAAATGTTACTTGTTACGCTGTTATAGCAGACAAAAAAAAAAATCACACTGGATCCGTAATAAGCTTTTATTAGCTTGACCTATTTAGTAGTTTTTCTTCCTTTTGTGACAATTTCTGTAATAGAGATTAGAAGTGTCAGTTTATCACTGTGAAAATGATAAAGCAATTACATGGCCCTTCAAGGCATTGTATTTTGAAGTTTTATGTTTAATGCAAGACTTTCTTATAAACTTAAAAAATGGGAAGGAATTTCAGAAGCATTTTGATTATGGTCTGGGGTTTCTCTGTGAAACTTTTTTCTTGCATTTACTGTTTTTTGTCACATGATGGCAGCATGAGTAAGACACTAAGAAGGTATAGCGGTGAGTCCTTTTTGACATGTTTTAAAGATTTGTGCAGGGTTAGCTTTGCTCTTCAAGGGGAGGGGTCAGATATAATTTTGCATCCTAGATACTGTGAATATCTAAGTTTCCAATGATTATCTGAATAGTAAATTATGAAGGGGTGAAGTGGATAAACTTTTCATTTGAAAGATGAAGTTTCCATTCAGATTAGGCTTTTTAAATAGTATTAATTCAATTTTTATCTATTGGCCTTTTTTTTTTTTTTCAGATTAGAATCCAGAGTTCATTTAGAGCATGCTTATATATGATTTGGAAATCTTTTTATTTGTTACCAGGTTACAAACTTCTGGCTTGTGAGCATATTTCATAAAACTTAAACAAATGCCTGGATCCCTAAACTCTGGCAAAGCTTAGCTATTCTTAGAACTTTGTAGGCCAAACCCATTTTTAAAATGAGTTATTTGATCATTGGTTTAGCCAGGTCCTCAGAAAGAGCTCTTGCAAACTCACTAGTTTGTGTGGGCCAGCTGCTACTGCTAGACATCCACATGTCAGGTACAGTGATTGTATCTCAAAAATATACCATATTTCTAAAAATATATATGAGCCTGTAAATCTTCTCAGCTGAAAAAGCACCTGCTTTTCAGATTAAGTGTTTCTTGAACATGCACATATGTGTTCTGATTCATAGAAAATTATGGATAGACTTTTCTTGCCACCCATTGCCTTAGTCCTTGAAACTGTTGGTTTAAGAAGGTAGGATATGAATGGAGGGAAGATGCCTTCATGACCTAATACTTCTAGATTTTACTACTTTTCCTTAAATCTAAATGCTCCAAGTTTAACAGCCTTAGTTTCCTCTGATTATATTCTCTGCTGTTTTTGTGTCCTACTTGACTTATATTTACGAGCTTTATAACTGAAGATTCAGACTCTCTTGATACTTGTTCCAACTTTGAGAGATACGAAGAAAAATCTTTTCCTCCTGAAAACTCTCTGTATGGAATTCATCTATTGATACAGGGAGGAGAATTCAGTCCGCAATGCAAAGATCCTAGGACTTAACTTCATGCTGCAGTGCTATGCCTTATGGAGGTTCATGGCTTGGGTACAGAGAATGGTCTGGGTTCATCTGCCTATGGGAAACCATTTCAGTCTGAAATAAAAACAGCATTTGCTATCATAGTTATAAAACTTACAGAGTAGCTGTGGCAGTTACCGATTAAGCAAGTGAACATTTTCAATGTTATGTCCACAAATAGGAAAAAAAGACTTCTAGTCTTGCGTGTTCTCTTTTCCCTTCCTGTGATGTTTTTAACTGTAAATGAATGAAGCA
Organism: Phaethon lepturus; assembly: GCF_000687285.1. Lineage (NCBI taxonomy): Eukaryota > Metazoa > Chordata > Aves > Phaethontiformes > Phaethontidae > Phaethon > Phaethon lepturus. Next base: position 27,356 of record NW_010559463.1, on the reverse strand, counting down.
AATCTCCCTCTCTTCTTCTGAGAAGCTTGGAGGCATCTTAAACAAAAACAAAACTCCACCAAAAAAACCCCAACAAAAAACAAACCTCAAAGCTTTTTTCTTTTATTCCTTTCTTCTTTGGGTTGGGGGCAAAAAACTGTTATAACTTTGGGGTTACTGTAAGAAAAAAAAATAAAATCAATTATGCAGAATTTTGGTGCATGCTATGAAGAATCAACTCTGTGTCATACCTGGTATTTATTTATGGAAAATAATTGTTTTCCCAGATAGCTGTTAGCAGTTAGAGCAGACTGGTGTGATGTAATAGATGGAGATCTACTCTTCTTTTTCATAGGAACAAGAATTGTTATTCTAGGACATTGCGACTAGAAGAGGGGAATTGGTGAGAGGCTGTTAGACTTCCCATGAGTTTTGGGTGGTACATGTGCTAATGTATCACTTAGTATGATTCTGATGATATAATCGCTCTTGCAGACTTCTTTTATATCAGATCTTCATTTGCCCCTGCAGATAATTCTGCTATAAACCACTTAGAATTGTCATATCCTCTCACATAAAACTGCATCAACCGCAAAGCTAACAATGTCTTTGATCAATGCTGTAGTGTTTATTAGTCGCTTTCCTTTTGGGAATTGCTGGGCCCTTTTGAAATCATCAAAGAATTCCGCGATAATCTCCAATCCTGCATCAAACCAAGACGCCCTTCAGCTGCAGAGGGCTCTGCATTATCCCTCCAGATGCCATCAGTGCTGGTTCCGAGTCTACTGGAGGGTTCATCAAACAGCGGTATAGTGCTTTTCTGCTACTGCTAGGGATCTAAGCAAACTTGCTCTGTAGTGCTCCCAGCTGCCAGTAATTTTTAGAGGCTTTAACTATATTGCTCACTATGCAGATTTACATTTACAAACTCTATTACTTTGTCCATTTTATTCTGTGAGTGGTTCATGTCCTTCCTATTCATTTTCTGTGTATCGAGTGTTATTTCAGCTCTAATTTGTTTGACATTCTTGCTAGTAGTATATTTGTATTCACAGAAAAGCATGTGAACAATTTCATCTATTGATGCTGTACAATGTGCCTATTAGATATACAAGAAGCAGTTGAATATATCCCCCAACCATTGTTAGGCCTCTTCAAATGATAATGTGGCCACGTTCTTCTGTGAGGCTGATGCAGCATAAGAATGAGTCTGCAATCTTCAAGGACCTGTATGTTGTGCTAGTAGTGACCAGAAATTGAAAGTAATTACTTTCGTTACTTATGCAGTGAATAGCAGAGAATATGCGTGGTTTCATTATGTTCATTAATTTTACTTGTAGATCACAGCCATTAGCAAATGATACCATTGCAGTTCGACAGGGCCTGTGTGGGGAGCTCATACCTTTTCCTATGATGGTATCATAAGCAGAAATAGTGAGAAGTATTTGGCCATTCTCCAGGCGTTTCTACCTGAAGAAAGGTGGAATCAACCAGAGAGTGAGTTTTAAAATCTCTAGTTATTCTGTACTAGCTCCTTCACTAAAAATGGCTTTGTATACTGCAACCTACTAAGCAATGATAAAAATACACACACAAATCTTATCGGCCTCTTTTTTTACAGCGTTATTTCTGCATATTTGGAAGAAGTACAAACATGGGGAGATTTGCTTTCAATATTCCAGGAAAGAGAAATTACGCTTATTCTGTCTTTTTTGGTTAAAGGTTTTAACAGTAATAAGTGATACTACATAAAGGATCTCAATGTAGCATATCTAGAGAGCTGCAAAGTCCATGTTCTAAGATCCTTGAAGGCAAGAACTAAGAGTGACGACTCATTAACATTTATTTCCTGAGCTGAGTTTTAAGCAAGTCTGCATCTTTTACGGAAGTAACTGTATGGAACAGGAAGCATGTAGGAGTCCTCAGCAGGATCACAGTTTGCTGTTACCAGTAATATCACTAAAAAATAGTAATGCAACAAGAAGGAAAACAAGTATCTGCTAGTAACGTTTATGCTGGTGAATGAGCCACTTGATATAAGTAGCTCAAATACATCATAGTTGCAAAATAGAACAAGGTGAAGTTAAGTGGAATGTTAATTTGGCATTTTCTTTAGGCTTTTGTAGCTTCTAGCTCTTTAGAGAGAGCTGGGGAAATTCATGATGTAGAGTTCTCAAGGTTTGCCTTCACGTGATTATGGCTTAGTGAAGCCAATTCAGTTATGGCACGAACTCCTGGTGGCACTTAAGATTTAAATTTACAAGGTAAAAAATACTAATACATTAGAGATGATAAACTTATGGGTGTCTGAATGTTGGATTTTGTTATGCTATTTTGGCTAAAAAAAAAATCAGATTTGTATTACGAAACACCTGAATATTGCATTTTTCAGGTCAGCTGACAACTGTAAAACTCGGTGCTTGAGGTGGTTAGTTTTTTTCCTTGAAGTGGCATATGTTGAGTTGTAAAGGAGACTGTGAGGGAGACCAATAGAATTGATATTTGTCTTTTGAACAAAAAGCAACCAAACATTGTCTTCGACAGTCTGCTCCAGACAGCTTCCATCCACAAGTACTTTGACTAGAATATGTAATTTTAAACATTCTATATAATTCCAAAGAAAATTATTGAATTTGAACGTGGAGTGCAGCGTTTTCATTTCAATTAATGGAGATGAATTCTGTAATATCTGCTCTGTAATCGGTGGTGTCTGAGACATGCTGTTACTAGTTGGCACATACAGAGAACAAGACTTCATTCCAGGTTAGCAATTAATATTCTAATTTTGGCATTACTGCCAGGTTTATCTTTGCTTTAGCCTACAGCTCTTTGCTTCTTTACATGCCTTCATTGGTATGTTGAGGTTTTGTTTTTCTGATGTCCTTGTGTACGGAATACCAGGTAACACATACCCTATGGTTCTTTTAGAAACGGATCCCTCTGTAAGAAAACAACTTAAAACATTTAAAATAATTTTCATACCCCTTCCTCCAGTGAAAAGTGTTTCTATGAGTAATTCAGCATTTTACAGTAGTGGGAACTGGGTAGGAAAGGAGATGGAGGAGGAAAAGAATAGATTTTTAAAAATGCTTGGGCTACTGAGGGATTGAAACCACAACAGTATCTCCTTTGCTTTGAGACTTAAGATTGAGAAGCAAGGCTAACTGGCCAATTCCCAACTACATTGGGAATTTTGATATTCCTATTGAGGCTAGTTGTTAGATAAGGAGATCTTTAGTATTCCAGCAGAAAATCAGAGGCAGACAATTTTGCAGTCAGGTTAACGTATGGAAAAGGTGAGGAAGAGTTCCTTCTCATACAGAGAGAAACAATGGACTCTTGCTAGTCTACAGTCCAATGAAGGTGAGTTGCTGTTGCTGATTTAAGAACTGATGTTTTGTAATGAACCTGAAAAAGAAGCAAACAAAGGACATAAGTCTGTTGCAGCTTGCCACTTTATGCAGGGGGTTATAAAAAAAACCAAACACAAACACATGGAAAAGGGGGCTCATAAGGAAGAAACAAGAAAATAAAATGCAGAGAGGACATGTACATGGACTAAAGACCACGGCAGTGATTGTCGGATGGTAAAAGTGCGTGCGTGTGTGTAAGAACAGATCTTATTTAGGAGGCCAGTTCTTTGATCCCCTGACCTTTAAGCCCACAACTGCCATCCTTCCTCTGCAAACTAAGTTCTGTATGAAAGAATGAGCGTACGTTTCTTCCTGCTGTTTCCTAACCCGAGAAACAATCCAGTAATGTTAACTGAGCATTTATCAGTGTGGACAAATGACAAAGTAGAAGAGAGCGGGCATTGCACCTTGCTCACCGCTGAAGTTGTGACCAGCTGATGAATGCTCTTTAAGTGTTCTTGCTGCCATTTCCCCAAATAGCTTTACAAGCCCTAAAGCTGAAATGAGTAAAAGATACTTGTTACCCATTGCCTCTTATTTTTAAGTTTTTAAAATAAAAACTTGAAAATTGACTCCCTGGAAGACAGAGGAAAATGAAGCTCCATACCTAGTGGAATTTATGTTCAGGTTAACCTTAAAAAGTAAATGAAACATTTCAGAAGCGCTATCGTGTCTTTTCAGGGGCAGTTAGCTGCTACAAATTAGATATTGTCTTTTGTAAGTATCTGTCTTCCAGGGTTGCATTGGTTTCTGCGCTACAGTTTAAGTTGTCCTGAATATTCTTCCTGAAATATATGAAAAATTATTTCATGTTAGAGAAAATTCACATCTGGTTACAAGTTGCAAAATGGCATCATCTGTTCAAAGAGAATTAGTGAAAATGATGCGGAAAAATGTATGCAAAACAAATTTAATGTATCATTAGGCTAATATTTTGTCATATTGAAAAATGACACAGTGAAAAATCCAAAATTTATTTTCAAATTTCTACAAAAAAATACTGTGTTTAAATGCATAGTAGAAATTTAAATCTTTGGTACAAAGTGATCTGAAAACTATGAATGCTCCTTCTAATACTTATATTCCTAAATGGAGTTTTGTTTATTATATCTACGATGGTATTTGTTGGTGACTGACGTTTTGTTTCCTTAAGGTTATCTCCATATTTTACCAGAGTTCTTCTTCTGTAAGATGATAAGAGATAAATGACTTTCATAAACTTAGAAAGAAATAATTCCAATATTTTTTAATTAAATTCAAAGAATATTTTAAAAGGATAAAATTGTAGTTCTGTGTATACTGGAGTAGCTGAATGCAAATCAAGTGTTAAAACTTACTGGTGTTTATTGCTGAACATAAAAAGAAAGATTAACATTCTGCAGGTTTTAGATACAAGTACATATATTTTTGTTTGTAGTTTGTGTACAGTTTTAACTTTTCAGTTGAACACGGCGTTTAGTGATTTGTCTTGTTTGTTTTGGTTGGTTGTTGTATACAACTTGATGCATGAGAATGCTTATAATGGGTGAAAAAGAATATTTCATTTTTTTCTTTCAATATGAGAGCTGCTAACACTGTAAGGTGGGCTATTGCCATACAGTAGGGTAGATTACATGACATGAGATATTTAGCACAAATTCTAGTGCTTGCTGTTCCTTCTGTGCCAGGATCCAGACACATCAGTGACTTCTGTGAATGGTAAATCTTTTCCAAATGAGATTTTAGAGGATGCAGAGTACTAATGATGCCATTCTGAAAGAAAATGGAGAAACAGCCTTTTAAGGCACTTCTGGACTTCATCCAAGGATACTGAAGTCAGAAAAAGTCATGTGACTTCACTGGACCTTGTATCAGATTCTTAAATTTTCTGTCAATTCAAAATTTGCTTGATCAAAATATTACTTGATTTGAATTACTGAAATAGCATGCTCAGCTAGTCATTAAAAAAAAAAATTAAAAATGGTAGAGCAGGTCCTTTTCATCCTGTTTAGGGTAGTAGCAGTGAATCGCTATCTCTGAATGGATACGGTCCGCAGCTGGTAACTACTAGACAGATGATACAAAGTGCATAAGTGAATGTAAGTTCTGTGCATGAATGTAGTCTGTGCTGACCATCCTTTCTTCCAAAGGGCAAGCCCAAGGTTGAAAAAGTCACTTCTCGGTACTATGTGTGCCTGTGTGCCCCAAGGACCAGTGGCAGGCTTCTTTTATCTTCATTCACCCATAGATCCTATGAAGGATTACAGCACTAAGTTGTTACAGACTGCACTCAATACCATTAATCTTATTAGCTCGTCGCCGTGAATAAAAATGAAAAGTATCCTGATGCCTGGCATTACATATTGGAAGTGCAGTGGCTAAATTCAGTAATTGTTGTTAACAACACAAAGAAGACATTGCCAGCTAAAGTATTGCTTCAGATCAGCTGTTGTGTAGTAACTGAAGTAAGCAATAAAATCGTACGCTTTGATAGCTTGAAAGGGGTAGCTTCCCCACTGTTTTTCCTCTCATCACCAATTTAAATAAATTTATTTTACAACATATATTTTTAGTTATTTTACAGTTAAATATTTTTAAACTGATTTTTTTAAAAATTTATTTAGATCTGGAAGTTGCTTCTTTAAACACAATTTAAATTTGGAGTTATAATTATTTTTGTTCTAAATGAAAATCTTGAATTAATGGGCCTTGCTGCTTCTCTTTTTGCATTTTCATTTCTGTCAAACTGTGTATGTCTTTCACAATTTAAATTCATGAGTTCTGATACTCATGATTGTACATGTCTCTCAGTTGTAGGGTATGATGTTTTATTTTACTGGAATAACTGCATAATGGAACGGTAACTCTGAGTTTACAGTAATTTTTTTTTCCAATATGTGAGAGAAAAGTAATGTTTGCTTTCAAGGGTGGGGGGGGTTGGTTTGTGTTTTCTTTTTTGGAGGAGGAGGAAAGTCGATACATACAAGAGGTACGCTATGGTGCTACCCCCCTCCATTTCCCTCTTCCCTCATGGGAATGCACTTTCTTGACTACTTCTTGTCATGATATATTCTGTCTTGAGACAGAAAAACAGAAAAACTCTTAGTTGGTGTTAGAGCAATGATTGCAGTTAGTGGATACCAGCTTCAGCTAGAAGGATTTTGTAGAAGTTCTTTATTTCAGGTTATTAAATTTTTCCTTACCTGTCTTGTGGATATGGGCATGTTAATGTTTGTAAAGTACTTTCTGAAAATTGAGGGAAGGTGTAGAAGAGCATAAAGCACAGTCATTCTCACTTTCTCTGCTATAGTCTGAGAGAGGGGTTAAACTTAAAAGCAGTCTGTTAGGATCAGTTCTGAGAAAGTAGCAAAGGGTTTCAGCTCATTTCATGGGGTTCAAAATTTGGAAGAGGCTTTTCAAATCAATTGTATTTGCAAAGCTAGACTTAACCATATTTGTTATACTGTCTTTTGTACTAGGTCATAAAGTTTGCTTTCACCGTAGATAGCTGGCAAACTATTTCATATCTTGGAGTGTGCAGAAGGGTCTGTTATCACTAATAACTAAACTCCAGCTTCTCACAAAATGTTATTCTTCTGAAAAGCTGTTGTCTCTAATGGATAGCATTCCACTTCTGTAAAGTAATTTTTTTCTTTTTCTTTTTTGTTTCTGAATACATTATGACCCTTCTCCATTGAAAGGCCTGCCCGGGGGTGGGAAGGGATGAGAAGCATCCCAAGTTTGCTTGGGAGTTCTTGCTGTTTTGCCCTCTTTGGAACGAAGCTCGTGGTTATAGCCTGTCTCATGTGAGACACAGTGACTTTGGTGTGCTGCAGACCTAGCATTGTGTACAATGATGATCAAGATACTGTTTTAAGTTTTTTTGTTTTTTTTCAAGAAACGTAGTGGGACTGAATTTAAAGAACATTTTCTGTAGAATATTATGGGAAGAAAACTGATCTTGCAGCACAGGGTTGGGATTTCCAAAAATAATTGCCCCCATTGAGGTGAGTGTTATGGGTCCACTGTAAAGTGGCTTCCATTGTAAGGAGGGGACTACTAATGCTCAGAAAGACTTTACCACTCAGAATTTTTCACTTGCTGTGAAATCAGAGCCCTCACAGAATAGATGCTGCAGGATGAAAACCAGTTTTCACTTAGCAGGTATTGGAGAACCCAAGGAAACATGACTGCTGTTGACATTGAAGGTGGATAGTTGCAGAATATAGGAAATGAAACTGCAGGGCAGAACGCGGACTCTGTGGATTATTCCATTTGTCAGTGTTCATCATTAGCCAATGGAATTTTATTCTTTGTGAAAATACATACTTACATATTTCTAAGAAAGGCCTGTGATACAGTGGTTGAGCTAAGCTGTTGTAGCAACTGAAACAGTTCAGACATCTGAGGATTGCATCGTAATAATTGGAGAACGTGTTGAGCAAACTTCAATGGAAGCAACCTTTTCTAAGGTACGGATAGCTCTGCCAGGGATAACAGTTCTCAAAATGGTATTTCCGTGGTTCCAGGACAATTTGACATGGAAAGACCTTCTAAGGCTCTCCTTTAGTAGGGCTTCATAAAACTTATCTTGAATTAATTAGTAATTTCCCTTTAAATATCATTCTTCTCCAAAATGTTTTTATACCATTTTATCCTATTTTTGTTCTGTGTTGTGTATCAGAAACTGATAAAGCTTGCAGTGTTCATTAAAATTCACAAATCTTTGCTAGGGAAAAAGCTTTTTAAATACTTAATGCTACATGTGTGGAGAATGTTGCAGCTGAAAAATCTGAGGACTGTAAGTCATCAGGTTAAGACCTCTTTAAGAAGTCTAGCACAATTTTTTAATAGTTCCTAGGACAATCACTGGTTACTTTGTCCTTGCTTTTGCTTGCAGTGTTCATTAAAATTCACAAATCTTTGCTAGGGAAAAAGCTTTTTAAATACTTAATGCTACATGTGTGGAGAATGTTGCAGCTGAAAAATCTGAGGACTGTAAGTCATCAGGTTAAGACCTCTTTAAGAAGTCTAGCACAATTTTTTGTCCTAGTTCCTAGGACAATCACTGGTTACTTTGTTCTTGCTTTTCTTAAAGCTCAAACCAAACTGTTTTCCTTTAAAAAAAAAAGTGTATATACTTTTTTCCCCAGTTGCTTGATTTAATGTTGCTATTGCTTCTTAAATTTTAACATGCAATCTCCTGGAAAAAGGCAGGGAAGTGTACGTGCTACTGGAACACCAATACAGCTTAAAGCAGCATTTACCAAGAACTATTGTCTGTTTTCAGACTTCCTTTCTTATTGTATCAGCCCTTGAATTTGAGTTGTAGTATGGAGATGAAGTACTGCTTGTGCACATCAGGCATTCTGTGTTTGGTCATAATCATAGTACTTTTGTCCTGTTCTGGTCTTGGGTTAACACTTTCTGTTGTCCTTATTTCTTCTTTACTGTCTGTTCTATGGACCTAGAAGTGAGATCCATTCAGATGTTGACCCATGCACAGAAAAAAAATTATGCTTATTTTACATTAGTATTTGTAAATCCTTTGCAATTTATTTCTGGATTCAAGATATCCCTCCACAGAAATGGAAATAAGGCCCTGCAACTTTGTTGTATTACGGATTTAGTTCCATCAGTTGCATGAGTCAGTGAATGAAAAGATGAAAGAATTTCAAATGAGCTTAAAAATATATCTTCATATTACTTTGGCCCTTCTAATTTTTGAAATCTGTCATATTTTATATTTTAAAGCTAAATGGAAACAGTACTGTTCCTTAGGATTGTATATTTTAGTATACTCTTAAATTTGAGATTTAAAAAGTGGATGGCTTTCTTTTGTGAGCTTAAGATTACTACTGAAAGCAATAACTGCTTCAAGGAATATAGTTAAATGGGGTAATATTCATGTGACCAAGAGCAATTTAAAATGTGCAGTTGGTTATATGCCTTATGATTGGAAAGCAGCATAATACAGAAATCGTGCAATCCATGGGTATACACAGGTATATCCTAATATATTCAGCATGACCTAGTTCATGTATATACTACTACTACTTTAGATTTACAGTGTCCAGGAGTCTGATGAAAAAACAGAATAGTGAAGTGCTACATTACAGTTACGTTTTGCTAAATCACAGTGTTTACTTTTATAACATTGAGTTGATGCTTTCAGGCTTTGTAATACAAACACCATTCAGTTCAACAAATGACATGGTCAGTCTTGAGCTCTGCCTTTTTATAAAAATTCCATACAGCTCTCAGGTGGGGGAAACTGTTTCTGGGGAAACTGTATCTCTTAAGGGGATACACTACTACTACTACTGTCACAAAGGGAAAACGTGCTAGCTTCTCTCTCTCTTTGGTCCCTCTGATTCCCTTTACTACCTATGAACTCACAGCAAAAGCGCAAGTCTGAGACCTACGTAAAATCCTTCCACGCTTTATGCAGAGTGGAAGTCAGAAGTGGCAAAGAGGACAGTAAGAATTGCTGGGAATGGAGCAGAGGATGAAATAAGTTATTATGCTATGCTGTTAATCCATGTTGGACTCATCTTGAATAAAATATGCAGTGTTGATTTTCCATCTCAATAAGGTTACAGTAGAATGAGAAAAGGTAGAGGCAAATCTTTCATATGATGAGATGAACAGGACACCTTTGTGGACTGAAATTAAGACCAGCATACAAAAGAAATTAAAAGGGAGGAAAGGATAGTTTGAAAGCTGTGAAAAATCACTGATGACAGGAAAGAAGTGATCAAGAAATCATTCACGGTTTCTCTTAACAGAAAAATTGATGAGCATCATATGAAATTCAGTTAAGGTTTTAATGTAAAGGAGATGGTGTTTCCAATAGATATAATTAATCTATGTAATTCATTGTCATGGTATATTACTAATGCTAAAGTATAAATAAATTAAAAAAGCAACTAGGCAAGTGCACCAAGGAAACGTTTACCAAAGAGCATTAAAAATTAAATGGATGCAGATGCTAGCTTTGTCTTGAAGTTCTTACATCACAGATGATATTCTCCTAGGTATCAGGATCGGGAGAATATTAACACATACGTCTTTCACCTTTATAGTATACTATTCAAGTATCTGCTGCTGGACACTGTATTGGTGAATACTGTGTTCACCCAGAATGACTGTTTTTGTGTTCATAATGATTATTTGTAGCCTACATAAAGAATACCTTGTTAGTTTATGCTTAATTATTATGGGTGACAACAGAAATCGTGGTTGCTTGAGGGCAATGAACAATACAGGAGTCTAGGCATAACTTCCTGTGCCAAACGGAAAGTAAATCCACGGTGCATCATTGTATCTCTTCTTCATAAATTGACTGTTTTGTTTTCCATTCTAAGTGTGTTTTATGTGTGTGTTAGCTTATTGAGTGTATGACTTAAGCATTGTTTTGTAAGTTTTGGTAATGTTCTAGTATAAGTAGTCTTTGATTGCTGCACACTGGGCTAGGGGAATGATTTGTCTGCATTCCTTATCTCTTGAACTGTATGTGGCATCTTTAACACACATAAATGGAATAAAATAAAATGGATATTGCCTTTTTGTTGTCAACTGCACAAAACTATTTCTTACTGCTACTTCAAGTAATTTGCGGTGTCATTGTGGATTCTATTGCTTAGTTCAATTACTTTTCAATTCCTAGATAAAATAATTTGTTAGTGTGACTATTTGGAAAGGTCAATTAAAATTAGCCACAGAGAAATCAATTGACACCCGAAAAACTGTTTGAAGACAGCATTAAGTGCCTGATTCACTGGCAAAACTGGATATGCGGTTAGGCTTGGAACTCCATCTGCAGGAGCCTTCATCTACAATGAACTTCCATGGGAAACCTGCACTTGTCAGTTATGTATGCTGAAGCACTGTGAAAGGCATCATGAGTTAAGAGTTTCAGGTCTGCATGTTTCTTCCTGTGTCATTTTGCGTCAGTTCCTTCCTGTTTACTGCTTGCAATTTTTTTTTTGGCTGTAAAACAACAAAAAAGAAAATACAAGCTGACATGGTAAATCCTTGGTACATAGTTAATGTAGTTTGTAGTCTGTTGCTCTAAATAGACTTTTTAACCAATTTGATATCAGTAGCTGCTTTATGTTTTTTTATAGCTAAAATAGCAGAACTGGGTACAGCTAAAATTAACACTTTACAATAGGTACACCTCTTTTACCCTTTGTTAATGGTGAAGAGTAGTAAATCGACTTGAAACTGGGCTGAACAACTGACGCTTACAATACTTACACCATGCTTATTTTGTGAGAAACTAACTGTAGCATCATTAATCAAGCTGTCAGGTACAATGTGAAAGTCCTATATTTATTACATAAGGAGGAACTCTATGAAGAAATGGAACCCCTATGATGAATAGACACTGGACACTAATTATTGTGGTGCTATTAATCATTATAACCATAGTGAACATAGACTAGGGACTGTGAACTTAAAGTTTTGTGGGGAAAAAATGTGCATATGTTCACATTCATCTATACAATTTTTTGAGCTTTATAATCTTAAATATTCATTTGATGAGATGACAACTAGAAGCTAATGTTGCCAAGTTAACTTAGAAACACTTATAATGGAAAGTATGATGGATGAGAAATTTTCTTGCCATGCATGCTCTGGGAACACGTTCATCACACTGATTTTCACTGTGCCTTGCTGTCTTCCTTGTGAGTTTTAATGTTATATTTTACAAAGAGATTTCTCATGTTCGTTCTTAAGATTATTTTCTTGTTTCTGGATTTGGAAGACTTCTCATTGTACAAGAATATTAAAAGGATATACTTGCAGATTACAAGAATGCTGTGCAATATGTAAAGAATGTATATTCCAACTGATAAGGAGGAGAAATCTTTGTACCTTTTATTTAATGAATCTCTAATTTAAATTTCTGATGAATTGTTTTCCTTGTATGGTAGGTGACACCATGACTTACAGTTTTTCCACATAAGTTTACTAAAATTTTCTGTAAATAGTTCCGTGGTAGATACTTCTTTTGGGTCTTATTCATACTTCCCATAATTCCTGGAGCTTTCCGTATGAAATCCAAGTGTCTTAATGAATTTGATGCAAGAAAAAAAACAACACAAACCCCAAACAAACAAATACTCTCAACAAAAACTGTACAGGTAGTGGATCTCAGAGTACCTTATTACTGCGAAGCATCGCTGCAAGACGGTGTGTATTGTCAAAATGATGTGTAACATGAAAATTGTGCATTCCACTTGAGACTGCAAAAAATAATTCACAGGCAAATTGCAAATTTTTCAGAAAGTGCTGTGAAATCATTAATGTTCGTGGAAAATAAAGACTTTCTTCTCAAGTAGGAACTGTACAAAATGGTTTAGATCTTATACCGATTTGAAACACCTTAATGAAATCCGTCTCCAAAATAGTACATATTTTAGCCTTATGTCTTTTGCTCTAATGTTAACTTTTGAAACCATTCTCTTGTGTTAATTCCTCTCTCTGAATTAATTCTCATTCATTTCAAGTATTTTGAATATTAAACACATGTAGTTATTTGGATGACCAGTGCCATAAACAAAATAGTGAGATTTAAACTCTCTTGAGTTCACTGGCTTCATCTTCCTCTAGCATTTTCATAGATAACTCCGAGCTGTGGCAGAAATCTAAAGTTCCGTTTTACGCTGATATATACATAACTGTGCTCTGCCGTTCTCTTTTTTAATGGGATTTGAGTAGAAACCCTGTCTCCTGCTTTACTTATGCTTTTCAAATTATCACTTGATTCCTAAAGAGTTTTCAGGATTTCTTGTCCTTTTTTCAGGCTGCTGAAAGCAAATGTTGCCATTTGAATGTTTCGCTGCAGAGAGGAAACAAATCACGAGGCCACTTTCTGAACAGTCAACCACAGAACATTCAGTCAGAGCTGAGCAAAGCCATAGTCAGAATTAATTGCTAAAATTATATAATTACAGCTGCACTGAATGAGACTAGACCACAGCATCTGTTCCAGCCTCAACTGCATTTATTCTTGCTTTTGGGGGAAAAGTGCAAACTAGGATGTATTCATTTCTGTGGCATTTTATGAATTGCTGAATAAAATAGTGGTTTATTTAACAGGATACTCTCATGTGAAATGGATATTTTAAAAACACCATATGGTGATAATGTTACCAAAGGAAGAGAAGAATTATCGCTTAAATCCTTAAGGGTTTTTAGGTTGGGTTTTCTTTCCTTGTGTTACATTAAGCTATCTGAAGATTGAGATTACTTTTAAGTATTGACCATAAAAGAAAGCAGTAACTTAAAAATGAAAGCTCCCCGCATCCTGAGTCCAAGCAAATTCATACTGGTTTTAGGCATGCATGAGAAACAGTAAGTTTACTTCTAAATAGCAAATGAAATAGAGCAGAGTAGAATGCTTTTGAATCTACAAAGAGAGCACGGAGAAACAATTAATACTACCAATAGCAAAACTCTAATTTTCTCAGTTGCTGCATTTTCATAATCTAAAATTGGATTATTTTCATGTGATTAAAGTGTATGAAAGGCAGTTTATATTTATAACATAAACATTGGTGCATAAGTAGGCTGAGCCTTCTGGGATGTAAATGCCAAACTGAAGATAATTGATGTGCTCTGCTCATCAGTTATCTAATGGCTTTGCTTCTCTGGAAGCAAGTTGTGGCAGAATTGGCACTCTCTGAAAACTGCCATGGATCGTACGCTCAGGAGGGAAAGATTTACTGTTTTTTGAAAAAGCAGCAAAAGGAATTGAGGCTTCAAAACACACAGTGAGAAAGGCAAAAGCCGCATTAGAGTTCCTTGCTTGTGTGACCAGTGTTGCCATCCTACCCGTTGAATCTATTTCTAGGCTGTGAAGTAAGCAATAAGGAAATATGTCCTCCTTGCCTAATAGTACTAGTCCTAATCAGGCAAAAATTGTGAGACAGTCCCCTTAAAATAAGATAGGCTTGAGTACTAGAGATAGAACCAATACTTCATACCTACTTGCTCTACTAGTTTGTAATCTTGACGTTGACCTATTTTCAGGATTTACTCTAAAATCACTACATTGGTGTGTATATATATTTTTCCAATTAGAACTCAATTTATGTGTGATAACTTCTTTTTTCCCCCAGAAAATGAGCCTTTAAAAAGGCATCAAACAGCTTGATTTGCAATGATAAATAAGAAAATTTGGTAGACACTGTTCTGCTATGGAAACTCTAGGAGTTCAGTGTTAGAACATAGGATTTCTTAAAGCTAATTTACTGTCCAACATTTCTGAAAACTTAGCTACATCAAACTTACAATGAATGTCAGTTGTGTTCCAAATGAAAAAGTATTTATCGTATTTCACATGTAATTCATAAATTGTGTTCCTAGAAATCCCGTCGGCTTTCAGATGTCTAGTAGTATGTTGCTACTGAATCCTTGTTGCTCTCCTTATTAATGTCACTAGTTTTGAGCATGTTTTTTGCACCTATTAGTTTTGTTAATACAGTCTGATTTAAGTGCTGTCTTTCCTAAAACAACCAGTCAGATTGTGTGAGGCTCTTGTTTAATGCAAGATATCAACTAAGAACTGCAGCATCAGTTCTGTAATTTCATTTACTGCTCTGTCTTGCTAAGAAGGCAGGCTTTTTTTGTATTTCACACATATAATAAATGTTGACAACATTTGTAAAAAACTTTTTATTAAATGGGACAAAGAGATAAAATTTGATTTCATAAAAAAAAGAGCACTCAAACAATCTCATTTAGAATGTATAGTCTTTGTTGCAGTGCCAATTTGCAGAGCTGTTTGAATGGTGATGAGTTTTGGTTACATGGACAAGGTATTTTACTGACTGAATTGTTAATGTGCTTAATTTTCAGTGGCCTTTGCAGGTGCATGGAGGCAATGTCGTGTATTATAGCTGTGATCTTACGCATTTGCGATAGTTGCTAAAATCACATTTTAATATATTTTCTTGTTCCAAAACTCATTTTATATTCAGGTATTAACTTCTATCCCCACACTGTTGTGTACGACACATTTATTTACAACCTGCCATTGTCATATAATGGTTAACACAATTTACATTTGAGTCAGAAAACAATAATTAAGACTATAAATAAACAATAGGTTTAACATAGTAATAATATTTCTACAAATTTCCCTCTCCTCATGTCCTAACAAGTATACCCGAGTATGTGTGCGTGATTTGCGTGTGAGGGATAAAATGAGAGGTTAGCTGTCCATTAGTTACAAGTATTTACCTACTTACTATAGTTTACTTCATGTTTTACAAACTCGGTATATTATTTGTGCGGTAAAAGACCACATAGTCTCACTATTTTCTACTCCTATCTGACTTCTACTGTTTGTATCGCAAGATCATAATCTAAGATAGAACTTAGTGAGTAGTTCACAGAGAACTGACAAAAGGTGCAGGCAAATACATGATAGACTTGAGATTAAACCTTTAGGGGCATTTCCATTTTCTTCAAAGTGTTTGTATGTATCTGTGTGCGTAGTTTGTCACATACGTGTTCCGTGAAAGAGATCTTCGGCTCCTGCTCCAATCCAGTTGTATACTGCTTTGTAGCTCTGGATCGATGAAACGAAATGTACTCACTGCTTTCCATCTGTAATTATTTACAGTGAAGTGCTCAAATAGCTCTGATATTTTGGCAGATGGAGAACTCTCTTTTTGGGTCTCGACTCTAATTCTGGTATTAATATTTGTTTTAAGGTGGCTGAAGACAGATTGGCAAATGTGGCTGGGTGCCCAGGATATACAGGGGACAATAAGAGAGTTACGGTGCTGCAGGAGAGCTTCGTTTAGAAAAAGGAAGTCCAGAGATGTTATAAATATTGTTTGACCGTTGAATGTCACTTCAGTTTTCAAGGTGCACGCTTCTTGCTGAAGGAGGTTAAAGAGCTGTGAACTACATTTTGGCAATGTGTGGCATGTGCGTGATGCTGAACAGCAGCAGTGTAACGAACGCCTTGGAGAGTTACGATGATTAAACAAAAGGTGAAGTGTTTTTCAGGCCTCAGGACATATGTAGTCTTACAACTCACAGATTTTAGGATGCGTTTTTTCCCCAAATGTTTTCTGTTGCTATTGCCTTATGTCTGTAACTGTGTTCTCAGCTTTTTAATTAGTAACTTCATCTTTCTTTAATGTGGTTTGCATTTGTAGTAGATTTTGAATCTATTGGTTTTGTTGCACTGTATTTTTAAGTATTGATTTATAATAAAAAGGCTTTCAGAATAATAAAACAGGCGTATTTTTTAAAAATTACATGATACTATGTGAGTTCAATCAAAAGCCTGCATTAGAGTTGCAATTATTTTAATTTTTTTTCTTTTTCTCCTAAAAATTTAATTTGGAGAAGCCAGTATTTTTCCTAAAAAGGAAAAAAGGTCTTAGAAATACAATGAGGAATTTTGGATTTGAGTTTAGTCTTATGGAGTAGGTGTACTTATATTTTATCATAGCTGTATGG
Source organism: Phaethon lepturus (assembly GCF_000687285.1). NCBI lineage: Eukaryota > Metazoa > Chordata > Aves > Phaethontiformes > Phaethontidae > Phaethon > Phaethon lepturus. The sequence goes on along the minus strand of NW_010559463.1, from coordinate 10,494 downwards.
TTTAATCCTGATATGGACCATATTGTTACATAGGTGAGTTGGGAGGGCACTCCTTTTGTTTTGGATTGTCTTTTAAAATTTTAAAATTCTTTTAAAATTTTCACTGTAAGTTAACTACTATGTAAATATTGGTGACCACCCTGGCAGAGACAATTTCAGGAGCATGTTCCTATCCAAGAGAAGATGCAAATGTATTTGACAAATAGGTAGCAAGCATCTGGAATTTGGAGGAAGCAGCTTGCTTTGTGTGGATTAGCTGTTAAGTAATTTGATGGTTTATATACTGTGGAGGAAAAAAATCCCAAATTCTTTGAAGACTCCAGTTCTAAATCTTCTACTGATCTGCCTGCCCTCATAAGGATTTGAAGGAGGATCAGAGCTCTTTCAAGTCTTTATGCCTCTCTGTGCAGGCACATAGAGAGTTGTCTTAGATTTTTCTCTGTTTCTGTGAACGTGAGGGTACAAAGGATACTTTAGAGGTGTCTTAGAGGGTTGCATGAATAGGTATGCTCGTTGTGTGATAAGGGATAAAGATTGGTTGTAATACAATGATAAGAATCTTAAAATAGTCTGTAATTATAAAACTATAAAATGAGCTGTCTACCATGCATCTGTTGTCTAAAATTGAAGTAAAGACAACTATAAAGATGACAACTGACTATTCAAGTGGATTTTTTGCCTGACTTCTATTTTACATTTTTTGTCCACCAAAATAGTGCGATTGATGATAAGTTCCACTTACTACTATTTCTGGTGATCAGAGATTTCAGCACCCATTTATTTACTAGCTTGTCTTACTGACAGAATGGCATGGTGGTGGAAAGCCTATTAGTGAAAGGAGACGCTAATCACTAACTCCTTTATGGTCTGTTTAGACATAAGAATAGTTGGCCTTTGTCTTTCAGTTTGAGAATATGACAATGGCTCAGAAATACCGGCAGTCTAGAGCATGAAGTTTTCATGGACATGCTTATTTAGTGCCTGACACTTATCCTGATAGTATAATTTTCTGTTGTTAGGTTCCTGCTGTGTTTTTGCTTTTCTTCATGGATTATGAAATTAGGGTTTAACTGGACTTGACAAATTGAGAGTAGGCATTTCTACCAGGAAAGTGATACCTTTTCTGATTAGGAGGCTGAGGCTGGAGGTAGGGTCTTAGTTTGACTTCATAAAATGCCATGATGAACAAATGTAACTTGTATTCTATTTTACATGTAGTAGCTGCAGTTACTACTGTTTGCAGTTTTATTTGCTTCATACATAGTAGCTTCAGATGAAATATATTACAGGAAGTATTTTCTGCACTGCCATTATTTAGTAGTTAAGCTCCATATGGAGCTTCTCAGTCAACATTGACAATTAAAGGGAAATTAAGTAAAGGTTAAGAAACTGCTTGGAACTAACTGGGATATTTGTGCTGATTGACATTGATGGCAGGAGATTTTGATGGAAGCATTGTTATGGCATTAAGTGTGATTAAATTATATAGTTGTCCAAACTGTATTGCCTTCAACAATATCTCTGTAAATTGCCTTTATGCTTTTTGCTCTTTGAGACTTTGGAGCATGTGTATTTATATATTTCTGTCTGTTCTGCCCAAGTGTAACTAGAATTTCTTTATGATTAAAACAGTGGTTTTCCTGTTGGTGGGAGGCTTCATTCAACATGTGTCTGTCTGGTGGTTGTTACATGCCGGCATTCTAATGGTTTTTTTTAACCTAGCTTGAAATAATTTCTCATTGATCTGGTGTGTTAACCCACTGGAGACACTGGCTTTGGTTCTACAAACCTTTACTACCTTGATGTCAAAAAGACAATTTATGATGTTGATGTTGAGCTGCAGAAAAAACAGGGGTAGGGATTGTAAGGATAACTAGCAGGCTACCTTCTTTCATGTATCCTCCTTGTAATTTGAATAGGCTGCATAACGAAGGCCTTCTCCATCCTGCTGAGCTGTCATTGAGGCTTTGCCCTCTCTTGAGCTTCTCTTATGTTTCAGTAGGTGGTGAGCTGAGCAATACTCTGGCACTCTATTCGTTGCAGTCTGAGTCATGTTAATATGACCTGCTTCTGCCTAAGCTTTGAAGAAACTGAGAGACAGGGGAGCAGTGGCAGCTATTCCACTTTTTCCTGGTCTCTCAATATACATGTAAATATAAAAGAAGTTGTTGTTCTGCCAATTTGTACTGGCTTTTTAAACTAATGTCAGTGGTCTACTAATGTAGAATAATGTGAAAGAAACAACAGTTCTTGAAATATTTCTACATTTTCTGTCTTCTGGAATGTCTTTTCTGTAATTCATGATCATAGACTGGTTCATTTCATAGGAGATATGTGAGGTGCTACTTTTCAGAAAATGAGTTTCAGCAAAAGGATCATACAAGAATATATGCTGTAATTAAAGCAAAACTTTCTAAATACTACTTATAACTAAAACACTTCTTTAAATGACAATGAAATAAGCCTAGGAGATTGAGTGGACAAATATGTGGCTTTGGTGTGTATTAGTGTTTACCTTTTTTCCTTATGCATGTATAATAATTTAAAGAAATTAACATAAATGTACTTGAAAAATGCAGAAAATCCTGTGGAACGTAAGTTGCTTGGAGATCTTAAGGGTAGCTCTTGTTAAGGTGTGTGAAATTTCATTAGAGCACTTAATTTAGCTGCCTAGTGTCCTCGATTTATGTGAGAAAGTATACTCTTGATTTTACTTGAGTCATTAATATAAAGCTTTATACTTGGGTACGTATTTTCCAGAATGTGAGAATTGTATTACAAAGTCCTGGGCATATACAAAACTGAAATTAATATGAAGAGGTAAAGTGCATAGGGTTTTGGAAGATTTTGCTTACATTATTTTGAATATCTGTTAAAAATACTGCAAAAAAGTTGAAAAAAGTCAATAAAACAGGGATTTGAGAACAGTAGTCCTTGTTTTATGTGCCGGTTGTATGTTGTGTTCTGTAATCTTACTGATAGGTAAGGCACAGGCTAAAGATGTGGGAGCTCAGTTTGAGTGTAGTTGTATTAGAGTATTCCTTAATTCCAGGGAGATGTATTTGTGATAAATTCACATTCTCTGTTACTTGAAAATGTGTAAATTCTAGAAGAGATTAAGTAAACTGCAGATTTAACAGACAAAAATAGGAAATAACCGAAAACTAAGAGAACAACGTTAGAACCTGGTTGTGGTTGTGTGTATGCCACCATTTATTAGGCATTAGGAACTGCCAAAGTAGAAGGAAGGAGCTGGGACAGTGGTGCTTAAGCAAACAACCAAACAAAAGCACCCTGAGTCTGGATGACACTAAAACTCACATTTCCCTTGTGCCAAGGTAGCTGCAATGGTTTTAGTGTAATGGTGGGTGATTTCTTGAAAATGCTAGCGAAGACAAGGCTTTTGAGATGTTAATTTGCTTTTATGCAAATTAACCTGTCAATGGCACAGTGAATGTGGAAGACCCAACTCTTTCCTAGAGTGGTTCCTATGGTTTCTGAGGTAGGCTTTGTCAATTTGGTAGCTATGAATATTTATGATGTACAAAAAACCTCATCTGTGTTGCAGTTTCTATAATTTTTATTTAATTTTACATTAAAAGATGTCATTTCTATCCATTGCGTAGGTAAATGGCTTCATCAGCAATCATTTTATGCATGCAAGAGCTGGCCTGATTTACAGAATGCTAAACACAGATGGGTTTGTTCCTAATGCTCTCTACTAGTTACTGTAGGAAATAGTGTGCAGTATATGCCTAATACATTATTTACTGAAGATAAATGCCAGACATGATTATGGTAAATTAGACCTTTTGAATTATTTATGAGAGTCAGTGCTAAATGTTTTTTCTCCTCCTTGTGTTACTATAAAAGCTGTTATATAATTGTTGGTAAACACTTTTTTGTTAATTATTCAAGATACAGGAAATAAAATGTTTGGTTAAGTGAATCTGTTACTCGCTTAGAGCCATCTGTTTTTAGAAAAAACTGTATTTCAACATTTATCTCTCCTTTCTGAGGTAAAAAATGAGTGCATTATTAGATAACATTCCTCATAGTCCTGACATCACCTAGCTAGAGAAACTGAAAAGCAGAGTGCTGTGTGGAAAAACCTTTCTTACTAATACTTCCATAATACACGAGTGGAAATAATTTCCATGGATGCATGGCTGATCTTCATTGAGTGAGTTTGTGGCTAAAGTTCGGTGCTTCAGCTTGTGCCCTGACTTGCACAATAATTGCCCTCATTTCCATTGAAATACTTGAGTTTTTGAGGAAAACGGGTCTGTGCAGTACTGGCATAATACTCTGTATGTTCCAGTCTCTAGCTGCTTCACTGGTTCCCAGTAAAACACCAAATAAAAATTCCAATCCTGAATTAAGTATTCTATACAAGGTATTCTTCCTCTAGCCATTTTGATGTTTGTGGGTTTTTTCCTCTTTTTCTAATTATATTTTGAAATTGAAATTGTAAGATGCCACCATTCCCAAAGGCCAAATGAACATAATCTATTTGACGGCAGACTGGCTTTTGGCAGCAAGGAACATGCTGACAATGTGGGCATATACATCTTTTGTCAGTTTTTATTTAGCATGCAAAATGTATTTCCCCTGCTTTGAGAGTATTTCTGCACCAGTTTTAAAGCTATGCTGGCAATTATGTGTTTAAAGTCTCATTTTGCATTTTTCATGGAGTGCGTGCCTACTTATTTATTCAGACTGAAGCATCTTTAAAGCTCTACGTAACCGTTCATATTTATTTTGATACATTTTCCATATTACTTTTTTCACTCAGTTGAGATAGCAAAGTTCACTTGTTTGGGCACCACGTTGGAATCTGCTGTAAAACGTTGCAGTGCTGAGATGCAGAGATAAGGTGTGGCTTTGGGAGAATAATTCCAGGAAAATTCTCTCTGTACTTAGTTGAACAGGTTATTTTGTAAAACACACAAAATGAGGTATGACTGGAGAAATGCTGTAAGCATACTCAAGACTGTTCTGTAATACTCACCCAGTTCACATTCACTGTGTTTGAGTGATGTCTGGAAGGAAAAAAAAATGAATTGATGGAAAAAGTTTGGTTAGGAAATTTTAGGGATAATGCACTTCTGCCATCAAATATTTCTAATCAGTCTTTCTTACCAAATTAAGAATCAGACAACTTTCTTATCAGCTAGGCTATTTTGGAAAGCTGTTACTGTTTCATACATATATACATGTACACTTTTTTATATATATATATATTTATTTCAGGAAAGCTTTTGTAAGTAATGTTAATATGTGCATTTTATTCAATTAAAGGGGTGGAGGGCAAAATGCTTACCCCTTAAATCTGTGAGAGAAAATGGAAGAGAGCAGCTTTAATTTAAATAATTTTTAAGATAAATTTCTACACAGGTCCAAAGTCTGGGTTATTTTACCCTTTAAACGGACAAGTTAATTGAAGCAGCCATAGTATGGTTTGGTGTGAGTCTGATTCCTGTATGCACGCTTGTTCAGAAAGTGGTGATCTCTAAGTATGAAGCAAGAGGAGCTAGCTGGACACATGCTGAGCAATGACTTGTCTTTCTCCTCTACCCGTTTACCAAAAGAATAAGAGGAGAATAGATAATGATTTGTCCATGCATATTCACATCACTTGACCTATTCAAATCTTTTCATTCCCTGTGATCTTGTCATAAATGCAGGAACTTGGCTGGCTTGAATTTCAGATGTGATCAAAAGGAATAGTTATGAAACCTGAACTAGTACACAATACGGAACAAAATACCTGCTAGACTACAGAAAGCATTTCATACTGATCCTGAAAAGCAAATTCAGCCAGCCAGGGTTGAAAGCTGGTGCTAGCGAGGTGGTCATTAGCATTAGTATAAAAATGAATACACTGTAATGGATAGTACACTGGATTTGAGTTTCAAATGGTGTGATGGCCTATTTATCATCGCTTATACTATTTGTTTATATACTACTTGTTTAGGTATCAAAGTACAAAGATTTTGTGCCAGTCATTAGTTTTAACTGCACTGTATTAAAGCCCGTTAATTATCTTAGGAAAATTTCCTAACTAGTCAGTCATTCTATTAATTCAATTGATTAAGTCCTTTATTCAAAGTACATGTAATTTGGAGGGAGGAGGGGAAGGAGGAGAAGTAGGTGTTAGCTTTATAAATTTTCAGTGATGACCTTTGAAGTAGGTGTATTAAAATGTTGCTATATTATAAAAATTCTGTAGAATACCATTGCCCCAAATTTCTCTGAATTTCATGTCAGATATACTTAATTTACTTGGCGAGGGGGTGGGGGGGAAGGGTGGGAATGTTTCTCAGTTTGTGACTTGCCTTTCTCCTTTGGAAATCATAGCAGTCAAATCACAGAATGGTGGGGGTTGGAAGGGACCTCTGAAGATCATCTGAGACAGTTTTGTGCATCCTGATCGGTGAAAGTCACTGTTGTTATAATTTCATTAATAGTTTCACAAAAGCTATGAATTCAAATGATCTCTAGATCTCAACTCTGCACTTAACTGCAAGAAAAAGAAAAAAAAAAATCTGTTGTAAATTAAATATTCTGAGCATAAGTTGGTGTTGTATCCATCGTGTATTTTAATGGAATTAGTTACCTTTCGCCCTCTGCGTATTAGAATTTGTATTTTGTCAAGAAAATGACTTTAGACAGTGTTCCTATTTATTCTGTTTAAATTTTGATCCTGTGAAGAAAAGGTATAGGTAACCTCTAGTCTTGCATTTTTTTTTTGCCGCTTTTGATTTCTACCAAATAGAATTAAATATGGCCCCTCTGTTTTCTCCTAATCCAGTGGCAGCCTGCGGTTTCTGATAAACAATTAGTGTAATGATTTATCTAGAGGGAAAACTAAAATGTTTAGAAAAGGTACCTTCTTTGGAAAATTATTTTAAAACTAAATGGTAACGTAATGGACCCGGGGGCATGGTGATCCAAAACAGCACCAAGTAAAAATTACAGTAAGGTTTGTAAACTAAGCAACTGTCAATATTTACAGGTTCAGACAAATGGTAATTTATTGTGCATGGTTAATTTGTGCTTTAACAGAAACCTAGTTGTAAAGACAAAAAGTAACTGTATAAGCTGCTTGTTTGAAAGAGGACAGGAGATTTTTGTGTCTGAAAAGAACATAAATGTCTGCAAGAGGTGTGGTATGTTCAGTCTCTTGCTTTTCTATTAAAAAAAAAAAACAACCAACCAAAACCAAACCTAAAAAAAAAAAAAAAACCAACCAAAACCAAACCCCCAAACCACCACACACTAGAAAAGAAAAAATAAACCAAAACAAAAGCCAACTAATAAACCAAGAAAACAGAACCACAAAAACCAAAACCCAGGAGCTGCATGGAGATCCCGAGGACCACTGGTGAGATACTGATTACTGTTGACTTTCATTTACTCAGGAAGCTGTTGAAGGCACCCAGCCTGATGTGTGCACATGCACGTGATGGCTAGCAAGGAAAATACAAGTACTTCAAATGGAAAAAAATCATCATAGCTTAGCAGTATACTATTCACTTGATATGAACACGCTTACCACAAAGACTTAACTTCTCTCTACCCCCCAAGAGTACATCAATGATGTATTTAAAATTCCTTACTGGTAATTTTATCATTGGTAGCAGTTTACTGTGCTTTAATGCAAGTGTTGATAAGAGTCTGTCTGGGGACGATAACGGCCTTTTCCCTTTTCTGTTCCCATGGCCATAATCACAGATGTGTGTGTTTACTCGCATTGCTCAAGGAATCTTAGCTGAATTAAGGAGATGGCTGTGACGTGCTCCTGCAGCCAAGGAGCGGGTCTCGCCAGTGTCCCAAATACAGCTGCAACTTAACCAACGCCCATGTTCCCTGTGTCTTGGCGGCTGTAGGAAATACAACTTAGTTTTCAGTGTTCCCCAGATCCCAGGGAAAAAAGGGCTTTAGAAGCATTCTGTTGTAACAGTGTTAGAACAGAAATGATTAAGAGATGAATGGGGCTAGGTATTTAACGTAAAAAAACCCCAAACAAACTAACAAGACCACAAAACCAAACAAAAAAAAAAACCCCAAAACAAACAAACAAAAAAACACCCACACAAAACCCCCCCCACAAAACCAAAACATCTCAACAAAAAAATACCAACCAAAACCCGCCAAAATTCAAAACTTTTCCAAGGGTGTTTTGCCTATAGAGCAGTATAAAGCTAATATTATGAAAAAAGCTACGTTATTTCAGTACGTATTGAATTTCTTCCTAAAACTGGGATATTTTGGTACCTCGGTAGGAGGCTGGCTCAGGCAGATATCCTACAGTGTCACCAAACTGCCAGGTACCTTGCTGCTGTCTCCAGGCATGGGCAGCCACCGGCTGCTGTAAAGAAGGAATGGTGAGGGCTGCTGGAAGCACAGGCAACAGCAGCGGCTCTTTGTTCCCCTGGTGCTCCATTCATCATTCCCAAAGGAAGGAATGAGCTTCCTACCTCACTTGAAGTCCGTGCGGCTAAACCCTTTCTTTGGCAGATGGGATCCTTCCTTGGGAAACAAACGAGCTGCTTCTGCCTTTGCTGTATTTAGTAGAAAGGGTGTTTAAGCAGGAGATGCGCTAGACACCTAGTTCTGCTTCTGAATACTGGCTGGATGCTCGTTTCTGCTAACTGTTGCAGGAAAAGGATTGTTCTGAATTTTTTTGTTTATTACTTTGAGTCTTTAACGCCTCAACTTTTAAAACAAATGCTACTGCTTAGTTGACATTCTGTTTAACTCTGAAAAAATACTGAGTTTTCCAGATCTATCAAAATAGTATTATTTAAGCAAAAATTTGTAACTAGCACCAGGTAGCATAACCTCACTCTTTCTGAAGTCACCTTCACAGTGTTTTATGCAGCTGACCAAAGCTCAGATACTGAGTAGCTTTATAAAGGCAAGTATCTATTCCTTATGTGGGTTAAATGCTGATATTGCACATAAAGTTGTTCCTACCACATTCAGTACCAAAGTTCTTTGATTTCTGTAGTCTAATTATAAAGAGAAACACATGTCTGTTCTTCTGCATGTTATACAAAGTGGGAAAACTTATGTTCAGTAATGATTCCAGTACTGTTAGAAAAATAGGAAACTTAAAATCTTTACATAATTTTCAATCTTTTTCTAACTTGCATCTGTCCAATTAGTTGGTGGATTTTAATTTGAAACATTATTTTAGTGGAGAATGACCCAACAATACTTTGTAATTGCCTTTGGCAATTATGTATTAGAATAATTCAAATAACCTACATTTTTAAGATTTGGGGCTATATTTTTCCTGTTACATGTTGTTCTGGTTGTAGCAAAATATTGAAAGAATATGGACGAATAACCCTTTCTGATGAATAAGTTTGAAACATAACAGACTTCTGCTTTTTCTCACAGAATGCAGACTGTAATCTGCTGTTTCAAAATTGCTTTTATTTCTTCCTAGGAGTAGATGTATAGATGATAAATTCTAAAGGAGGTAAATAATTGCAGTTACAGACACTGGAATATTATCATTAAATAGACAGGTAAAAGACTATTCCTAATGACTGTGAGAGTTGCTTTCATGCAGTGCTTGATTAAACTGAGATTGCTAAATGTTTATTGCCCCCCTGCCCTCAGCTTTTCTTAGAAATTGCAGCTCCTGCAAAGTGGTAGAGAGGAAGAGTAACACCTAATATCTTCTATGCAACTCAATGATTTACAGCCTATATTAAAATCCTGAGCTGTAAATTCTGGCCTTGAAGAGTATTTCAATGTCTTGCCCAGCATCCCTTCAGTTTAACTGAGTAGACAGCTGGAAGCAAGAATCACTTCAATCCTCTCTCTTCTTTAAAGTTTTGTTTGCAGTGCTAATCTAAATGAACGTTGTGTTTGGATGACAGCGTGGAGGCACTGTCTGTTTAAAGCTCTTCTCTTGCAGAAACCTGAGAGCCCAGCAGAACTGAAGGTAGCCTGGCTTTCACTGTACTAAGTCAGTGTTTCATGACTCTCGTCGTTTAGCTGCTTTCAGTGTTTTTGGTAGGGTGACAAAGCTTGCCTTTGTCTATTTTTAAGGGCTGAATTTGTTTTAGCTACATCAGAATATGAAGTGTATGTCAATGAAATAATTGCATATATCTTTATTAACTACATTTAGTGTGTTGAGTTCTAGTGTAAGCAAATCTTTAGATGTATTCAGAATCACTCCTGCCTTAAATGAGAGGAAAACTGGGACTGCTCTGTATTAAATACTGTTCCATAAACAGTCATGGAATTGCACAATTTTCTGATGACAAAGTCCCATTGGCCCCAGCAGAAATGTTTAAAGGGTTAATGACTGAACTGATTAAGAGCTGACGGATGTAACTAAGGTTACAGTCACAGTAAAGCTCTGTGTTTGGTCCTCAAAAAGCTAGTGGCAAACATTGGTCAGCTCTTATAAAAGCATCTGTATTCTGTGAATCACCAAATCATTAAGGTTAGAAAAGACCTTTAAGA
>NW_010559462.1:43189-44888 GCF_000687285.1 Phaethon lepturus | reverse complement strand
GGGCCTGGGCTGGACTGAAGGAGCAGAAGGGTGGCTGCCGCTGAACTTGCCTTAGCACCCTGGTAGAACAACCTGGGCTTTTCCCTTCCCCTCCCGGGCAGGGTCAGCCGCCAGGTCGGAGTCCCAAAAGCGGCCTGTCAGGTGGCATTAAGGGTTCATGGACACTCCACATCAGGGGCCTTGCAGGCAGCAGGCCCGAGTATTTTTCCTCGGTTAAGCCGCGCACAAGTGCCTGAGCGCCTGTCTCCTCCGTACACAAGCCTCGTGGAGGCTAACCAGTTCAGTGCTCCCAATCTCCTCAGCCTGGCGTTACCGGGATGTTACCAGGGCCCAGCCCTGCCATGCTGGATAGCAAGCAACGCGGCCACACACAATTCAGAAACGTAACCAGCAAAATGCTTGTTTTTTTAACATACGGGGCTACTGCTGAGACCTAGTGCCCAGGGAACAAAAAAAGTGCTCTCAAAACTCAAGGAGGTTTAAACCTTCAGTTCAGGTTACTGCAGCGCTCACCGATCCCCCAGGTGAAGCTGCACTGTGCAGCCGAGAACACCCCTTAGGAGGCAGAGGCAAGGGCCAAGAAGTACTTAATGCTTTTTGTATTCAAGCAAGATGCCCCAATTTTTTCTTCTGGTAGGAAGTGTTGCTTACAACAGAGTTCCCTGCAAAGCCTTACGCGGTGCTCCCTGCCACTGTGGTGTGATGGGCCAGTCTTGACAGTAAGAGCACCACGGGAGATTTAAAGATGCCGGAAACCAGGCATCAGCTCTGTCCTCTCCAGGGCATGTGGGCATCTCACGGCAGTGTCTGTAACAGCTGGTTAAGGCCAGGGCCTTTCTCATTTCTCACCTTACCCATCCCACGTCCCCTTCTGCAGGAGTGCCCAGTTTCAAGAGGAAGGTATAGAGACTATCCTGACTTTTTTAAGTGCTTGGGTAAACCGAAACAATGCAGCATTTGAATTTTTAAAATGTTGCTTCTTGGCAAAACAGTGTTAAAGAGAGGGAACCGTTTATTCTTCAAAAATGACTCACCAGTTGTTTTCCATGAGCATAGGAGGAGTATGGGGAATTTTTCAAGGATCTAACTGCACATACAGGTCATTTGCTTTTTCAAAGACCTAACTCAATTGGCCTTTAGTTTTGTATAGTCTGCTTTTACTTATTTTCCCAGTACATCTCAGTGCACATTCACATGGGGATTGCTGTCTTTGGGGCTCTGCCTAGGCTTCTCCAGCACAAGGGTGGTTATCCTCCTTGCAGTGCATTCCCTTTGTCAGAATAAATCACAGAAAATCACAGAAATCACAGAAACACTAGGTAGGAAAGGACCTTCAAGATCATCAAGTCCAACCATTAATCCAGCGCCACCATGTCCCCTAGACCATGTCCTGAAGCGCCACATCCACACGTTTCTTGAACACTTAAATAAGTATTAACTAATTCAGAACAGTTATCCATATGTTTCTAGCTGAAGCAGTCTGGATTTACAATGTATGCGAGTCTGGATCCTGCAGCTCCAAAAATATTTCTGTAATTTTTTTGGCCAGTATTCCTACCTTTCTGCAGTGTTAACATCAGACTCTGAACTTCCATCTTACACCAGGCTCGCTGGGGTAAAGAAATGAAACAAAAAATGAAAATCCCTTCCATTCATTGCTTAAGAATGATGAACTGGAGGAAAAAGTATGGTGCCAGAC
>NW_010559462.1:28079-43158 GCF_000687285.1 Phaethon lepturus | reverse complement strand
ATTCCTGCTCTTGCTCTGATAGGTCTTGTCACTTTTGATAGCATACATGAATGGCATCACACAAGTTAAAAAACCTCACCCAAGATTAGGTCAGGAAGGAAGAGTAAGAAGGTTTGTTGGGAGACTATTAGGAAGTTTCAGCTAAGCACTTCAAGAATACAAAATAAACAGGCATAGAAATGTGGGCAGTAACTCCCAGTAAGGTTACATACAATTGCCTTGCAAAAGAAGGTGCAGCACTGGCTTTGGGAAGGGAAATAAAAACACTATCATCGCTATTTTCATGTGGATGCCTATTTTTGGTGGTTTGGGTTTTTTTTTCCTTAGTCTGGTAAGGCTTTGTGGCAGCATTAATTTAGAACATAACTTCTTCAGTAAAAGGATCGCAAGAGAACCTTACTTGCCAGGTTGTGCTCTTTTTAGTACTGGTGTCTTCTATATAGGCTCTAAGTCTCTTCCCTCTTTGCCCCCAAAATTAAAAATGGTTTCAGGATAGTACAACATAACGGAGAGAAAAAATAATGAGTAACCACAATGAATCATAGAATCATAGAATCACTAGGGTTGGAAAGGACTTTCAAGATCATCAAGTCCAACCATTAATCCAGCGCCACCATGTTCCCTAAACCATGTCCTGAAGCACCACATCCACACGTTTTTTGAACACTTCCAGAGATGGCGACTCCACCACCTCCCTGGGCAGCCTGTTCCAATGCTTGACCACCCTCTTGGTGAAGGAATTTTTCCTAATACCCAATCTAAACCTCCCCTGGCGCAACTTGAGGCCATTTCCTCTTGTCCTATCACTAGTTACTTGGGAGAAGAGACCAACACCCACCTCACCACAACCCTCTCTCAAGTAGTTGTAGAGAGCGATAAGGTCTCCCCTCAGCCTCCTTTTCTCCAGATTGAATAACCCCAGTTCCCTCAGCCGCTCCCCATAAGACCTGTGCTCCCTCCAGAGCCCTCACCAGCTTCGTTGCCCTTCTCTGGACACGCTCCAGCACCTCAGCATCCTTCTTGTAGTGAGGGGCTGAACTGAACACAGGATTCGAGGTGCAGCCTCCCCAGTGCTGAGTACAGGGGCACGATCACCTCCCTACTTCTGCTGGCCACACTATTTCTGATACAGGCCAGGATGCTGTTGGCCTTCTTGGCCACCTGGGCACACTGCCAGCTCGTATTCAGCCGGTGTCAAAAGCACCCCCAGGTCCTTTTCTGCCAGGCAGCTCTCCAGCCACTCCTCCCCAAGCCTGGGGAACTGAACAATGAGTTCCACAATTCCTCCTTTCATTAGATTCCTACGCAGTCCATATTTCAGGCAATTTCTCAAGGAACAAGAAGGGGCTACCTGATATGGCCGGGGTTATCAGAAACAACCCACAGTGTCAGCACAGCATAGGTGGAGAGCACCGCTCCTGAATAAACAGGTAAATGGACTGTGTTAAGCAACAGGGCAAATTAGTGAAGGAGAGTAGAAAGCCATCTATTACGCTTGGCTGACTAGGTATGTAGGACAGCACGCTACACAGAGACAATTGGCTTTTATTGTATGTACAGCAGTAGTTATTTCTTTAAAAAATCCTCTTCTCAGGTTTTTTAGTGATATAATAAATCTGTACATCATAGACTTTTGAATTGCACCAACTTAATTTTGTGTACACACAGAAAAAAAAAGAAAAAAAAAACCACAGAAGTGACTATCACAGTTGAATGGTAGAAAAAAACATTTTACCCCACCTGGAATATCAGAACATAATACATTATTGGGAAATAAAGAGTTATAGTACTGGAAAGACCTCAGACCCATCCTTCCCAGTTATTTTCACCCATGCCAGCATCTTGCATAGTAGCAGTTTGGACATCCTGAGTGAAATTATATTATTCACCCTTAACTTAATTGCCGTTGTTAAAAGTTAATCTTAAGTTAATCTTGAGTTGTTTGTCACCAAGGCTATGGCTTAGCAATATACAGAAGCATATGCTGACTTTAAACACATGAATAAATCCACTTAGGTCCTGTGGAGGTCAAAGCATGAGGTCAGCTGTTCCCACTCACACTGGGAATGTCTTAGCCCGGAGCTACAGTATACTTAATTCTGTACCAGCATAAGTACTTATCTCAAACTTCAGCTCTACAATTCAGAAACTGCAATAAACTAAAATGAAAAAGCCATGCAGCTCCCACCTTGTATAGAGCTCTTGCTCCTTGTAACACCTAGAGCTACCCGAGCTGAAAAAGATGTTAAAACAAGATCAAGACTCTTATTTTGCTTCCCCATACACATTTGGTAACATTTTATGTAGTCGACTTCGCTTTTTCCTGTAAGACTTTGCATATCAAGAACACCAAAACTTTACAAGAAATACACAGCAGAAAGCTCTCACTTGAAAACCACCTAGAACCAGCGAGAAGATGCAGTACCAGGAAATGCTGTAAAATATCACTGATCCTTAAAACTGGTATCATTGCCAGGCGACAGAACACTTTGAAAAAAGCAGCGCTGGAAGCCAAGTCCTCTCAAGAGCCAGACAGCAACTACAGGTCTATATGACCTGGAGCCCCAGCCTCTCAAAGAGCAGGGGAAAAAGAAAATCTAACAGAAAGCATAAGAATAAAGCCCGGTATTTGTGCCTGCATAGTTTATGACCTGTCCATCAAGTTGAAGAAGTTTGCCAAAGGTATTTTGCTTTTTAAATGAATATGAACTTTTTTACAATAGGTCAATTCCTTCTCCTTCCTGCCACCTAAGATTCAGGAGTTTCATATATGAGTTAGGATTGAAATGACTGTCATTTCTTCCTGGGGTGAACTGGACATGAAATACTGGTGACCTAGGGATAAAGGACCCCCTCCTCTTTAAAGTGACTTTTAAAGCGATCTCAGTCACTTTAAGAAAGTTATCTAGTTTGTAATCACACTTCAGATATTAGGTAGATTTATTGCTTTGATCCATAAAGAAAAATTTAATTCTTGTGCTACTTAGTCAAAATCCACACTAAAACCAAGGCAAACCTTGGTTAGGTAAGGATGCAGGTTGTCTCCATCACGACAAATGAAAAGCTAAAATGCCATAGAGCAAAACAAACCACAAACACAGATTAAAAAGGTTCAATTATGGGCAGAAAAATTCTTTAGAAAGGAAACGCAAGCCTTCATCTCCTAGTCCTCATAAAATAAATACCATGCCACCTTTGCTGTACAGAACATCAGAAACACAGAAGTGTAAGAAAAGGAAGAAAGATTTCATAGGTTGTTTCCACACTATTGTTCTGAAGTAATTGGATTGGAAGACAGCAAACAAGGAGTTTTCAGTGTAATATCATGCAGAGATTTGTTCTACTGTTCAAAGGTGCAGTTATTAAAATTATGAAGATTGCAAAGCATAAAAGAGCAAAATTATTCCTTCTGGCATCCTTCACACAACCACACAGGAAATATTCGGCACCTGACAGGATGCACTGCAGTGTTGGTCATGCCAGTTCACAAATCCAGTCCTCCCAACCCAAACCTGTAGCGTAGCTCCCACTGGTTGTCAGGATCCAACTCACCCTGACCTAAATACTAGTACACAAAAAATGTACATACTCAGATCTCCTGATCTCAAGTAAACAACCTCGGAAGGGGGGAGTGGCATTCAATATTATGGGTCTTTGGGGTTGTCACAACCGAGCAACTTAATTGTCCCTTTGTGTTTATTACCTTAGCTTGTTTTTACAACAGGACATAAATTATTTGTAGAGGAGTAGGAAGAGGTGAGGAACACACAAGCCAGGTATGGAAGTCAAACATCAAACCAAACGATGTTTATTTTCCTGAGGAGTGAAGGCAATTAAAAAACAAAATTCCCTTTTTACCCCAAATGCCTTGTTTTCCTCATCTTAATAATTCGTTCTCTCTGAGTATATGTGAGCCCAAACCTTCACACAGTTTGCAGTATAGAATGTTCTTGGTTCCCACCATCAAGACAAGCACTTAGGCAATCACCAAGACCTTAAGAAAGAGGAACCAAAAAAACACTTCTTCAGTGTGTATCTGGTCTTCGGGCTAAACTACAAGCAAACTCTACTCCTGTATTCTGCAAGTTATTCAGTGTTATTTCCACCCCATTCTACAGTACATGATAAAGCTTCTGTAAATTAAAATCCCAGTTCAGTAATTTAAGCAGACTTCCATAGTGTTACCTGCTCCGTTTACATTCCCAATTCACAGCTCTTGGCTTTTAGTGTAAGGGAGTGCTATGGAGCTCAGTCTCACTTTGATTTCTTGAACTCGGTGACCGGTTGTTGTTTTCTCCTTCAGCAAACAAGATTGAGCATTGAAAACATGGCGGAGATCTGACCCCCCCCGCACCCTGCCCCGTCACGCAAAAAGCTCCTAGTAAAGTCAAGGGAAAAAGTTTATGTTGAGAGAACATAACACCAGGTTTTTTTGATGCTCGTATCATGAACCACTGTAGAACAAATGAAGTAAATTAACTTCTACTTTGTATTAAATGAACAATAAACAAAAGTGTTAAGCACATTCAAGCTGGACAAACCTGTATTACTGAACTGGGATTTCCAAGAACATTACAGCTCTAGAAGACTCGTTTGTAACCAATTTTCAGAACACAGAATACCAAAATGCCTTCAAGTGTTTTCAAAATAAGCAGCATGCTTAAACGTACAACTACTTGATAGTCTGGACTGCTGTACTACCACAGTGATTTTACGAGGTTACACATGAAAGGTATTTTTAAGCACTAGGCTCAGTTAAAAGATTTTGACAGTTCCTTTCTTCTAATATTTTATTGGTAAAAAAACCCCAAACCCCTCTACTTTTATATTCTTTGTAAAAGTATTTACCAAAGAATATGGAGTCCATCAGAAGTTTTGAAATGTGTTTCTGTTCTTCAGTGACTTTCTATTTCTGAAAAATGGTTTAAGTTGAAAGCCCAAATATCTGCCAATGTGTTAGATGTCTTAAGGGAAGGGAAGGCAGAGGCGTGGGGGAAATCACTGTTGGCAAAGCAGGCACAAATCTATCATCCATTAATGTCAGTAATTTAGATGGAATGGATGTTTTTTGTGGCTAAAGAGAACAGGCTTGGTCCTTTGTCCTCAGTAGGAATGTATATGATGGAAAAATACAGGTATGCATGAAAGACGGTACCTGTGAAATACTGACTGACATTTTACTCTTCTTTATAGCCAAAACAAGAACTACACCTTTACTTTCATAATTCTTTCCTTTTAATTTAAAGGAGCCAG
The DNA here is from genome assembly GCF_000687285.1 of Phaethon lepturus. Lineage (NCBI taxonomy): Eukaryota > Metazoa > Chordata > Aves > Phaethontiformes > Phaethontidae > Phaethon > Phaethon lepturus. The sequence continues at coordinate 37,905 of NW_010559462.1, read as the reverse complement.
CCACAATATTTAATGAGGAAAAAAAAGTAAAAAAACCTCACCCAATCAGCCACTCACCACAGGACAACACTGGTGGATCTAGAAACGGGAAGATGACTAAGGGAACTGTTACTGCTATTTTTCAAAAAGCTCCCTTCAAAACTGTGTTTTCTAAGATCTCAGTAAGCATCTGGCAAGTAAAACGAGCTGTCTAATGAAAAGCATTATAGGGTTAAATATGCTCTATTCATTGCTTATTGCTCCTAGCTTTGCACTTGATATGATGGTTAATATACTTGTCTAACAAGTACTTGGGAGAAGGAATTAGAGCCCCTAAGAAGGGTTTTTGCATTAGCAACGCAGCTTCTCATGTAGGGAAGAAAAGCTACATATAGGAACTTGTAAATATTGTGTTTGTGAGTAGACTCAAGTAGACTTTAAAAAAAGTTCTGTTTTTTAAGCATAACTTACGCACAGAACATTAAACAATATGCTAGTAGAAGTAATTGCATAATGTATTGATTTATGGCTAATATCAAAGGCATCTCTCCACCTACATGGACCGAGCAGTTATTACAGCAGGCTACAGTTATTACAGTAGGCTATCTTAATCAGCATTTTAGTTCTGCTTCTGAAAACGTACCCGTTTCCAAATTACAATACAAACTCTATCTGGGTCTCTCTTTTCCCTTTCAGCCTGACTAGAAAATCAAGTTGAGACTTGTGTTGCTACTATTCCAGGCTGCAGTAAGGAAGCACAGTGGTATCTTCTCTCTTTATAGTGGTTCAGTCATAATATAGCAGGTGTGATGTTTCAGTTCTTAGCTCCCCACTAATGTAAACTAGGTGCTCACATGCAGGTCCTCCCCACCTGCACCATTCCCCGTCCTCCATCATCTCCTACAAAAAACCACAGAGTCCTCCAAAAGCTGTCATGACACAACTTGACATGCGCTGCTTGTATTTGGAGGAGCAACTTTATAATCAGAGAGAAAAAGTGTTCTGGAAAAATAAACAAAAAAAGACAAGCTTTCTGTTTATTCCTGGACCACTGTATTAGTGAACATCATTTTATGCGAGTCATCAGCCTTATTTGTATTCTCTAGTACTGCTTTGTAAACAAGTGGTCAACTGATGTGCAAGTATCCCATCAGAGAGTGTTCAGTCTCATATGTATGGTTCCGCTGAAGCACCATTCAGTTTGTTCTTGCTTTTGTTTTTGGAAAGGAGCTTTCTGTTCAGAATACGTGAAAGCGTGCCTCCCTTCTTGCGCGTTTCCTCTGACAGTGGCTGCTGCAGGTAGACAAGATCGTTGTGCGATTGACTCATTCCTGGATCCTTCTGATGATGTCGCCGCCGGAAAAAGAGCTTCGCACTTTTTTTCAAAATCCCACCTGTGGAAGCAAACAGCAGAGGCGCAGGACACTTTAGACAGAACAGGCTGCTTTCCTCTTGGAGCTGAGATTTAACTGTTAACTGTAGCATGACAGAAAAAAGCCTTGGTCTTAACGTTTCTAGCGTAAGCATCACCCTTGTAACTATTCAAACAATGTTAGAAAGCTAAGAGCGTGGTGAATCTAAAGCACGAATATTTATGGTCTGTAACCTAGAGGCCATAACAGTATGAGTTCCACCTTGGAACAAGTGGTTTCAGATACTGGCAAATGTGAGCAATCGTCTTGCTTTCAGAGGCACACATACATACACTACATGCTACTCAATCCTCTGTGCCCCACTCTTGATCCAGCTCTCTCCAAACAAAACACCACCGAGAAATTCAGACTCCATGGAAGTAACTATTTCTCCGCTTCTTCTCATTCCATGCAAGTATCATGCAAACTGAATTGCTTAGGTTCATGACAGACTGTGGTAGTTCTAGATCTATGCATATACACACTTAAGAGTTAGCAGAAACGTTCAGGAAAGAAGAGATCACATATATTGCTAGAGGAGCGCTAAAGAAAAAAGGAATTTTCCTTCATTTCTTTCAGAAATGGTGCTGTGGAAAAGGAAGGAAAGCTACTGTGAAACATGCCTATGAGCAAACAAGTATTAATTCTCTGATTTCACCTTCTAAAGTCAATCCACACATCTTGTGGAAGTCTCCTTCCTTAAACTTTGTTAGTTTCAAATGCTCTTCTGAAAGCTATGGTAGTGTTCAAACATACACATGCACAGCATTTGGTGTGGGTTGTACACTGGGTTCTCACATGTCAAACAGGCACATCCAATCTTTCCAACATAATAAAAGTACAGAGTATTTTATAAAAAGAATGAAATAGAGGAAGTAATGCTACTCTTTGTTGTTTCAGAGATCAAAGGAGCTGAAAAGAACAGATTAGCCTGTGATGCACAATATGAAGGTGGCATTTTAATTTGAAGGACACTGTTGTTGCCAGAGAACAGTACCTGGCAGTCAACCTGTGTGCAGTAGGCCCATACAAGCAAGACAGCATGTATTCTATACGAATTCAGCAGCACCACCTCGAATAACAGTCACGAAGCGTTTGCTATTTTAAAGTCCTGTTTGGAATAGCAACTGACTTCAAGCAGATTAAAAATAATATTACATCTGCTTCCAACACGTTCAGAGATTTGCTCAAATCTCTTCTGTGGTAAATTAGGTTGCTTTATTTTGTTGTATTCCTTCCCTTGATCCCATGTCAAACCTATTATGCAGCCAAGGCAATTGCAGCTATCATCTCACCAGGCACTCGGAACTCATGTTGCCAACACCAGCCACCAGTACTCTTCTCTCTTTGCAAGCTTGGGTTGTTTTTGCAAGCCACGTTTCTGCCAAATTCCACCCTCCCTTCCCATATGCACACGTATGCCTTATGTGTAAGGCAGCTGGCAGGGACACCGCTCCAAGCTACCGGCAACACTCAGTCTGGTGTCAGTACATCAGCCCAATGTTAAAATATCAACAGTTTTGTGCAGAATTGGGTAGCATTGTTGTCCAAGCGGCATAAGCCAATTTGAACGAAGGAGGACCCAGGTAGCAAGCCAACACAGGAGCCTTCTGGCAGTCAGACTAGTATGTGAGGACAGCCATCTCCCTGGCAAAGCTTCCACACCTTGTTCCTGCACCACTATCTGGTTTCCCAATTCTTTCTCAGTCATCACACGGTCTTGATTCTGCTTTTCCTCCCATTGCAAACGGATACAAAAAGCAACACACAGATCAATTCTTTCATGCAATACTGTGCAATAGCTAGAATTACGTATTTGTCCCGCAAGGACTTGAGACAGGCTGAGTGTCATTTTGCACAGCAACAGCTGCAGAGCAGGTATTTCATGGCAGCTCTGTTGCACGCAGCCAGATGCTTCTTTGTTCAGACCGGAGCAGTTACAAACATGTGCTTGGGACTATTACTCTGTATTTTAAGGACTAAGCACTCAGCACCTGGGAGGATATTCTAGCATGTTTTGTCTTGCTGCTGCTGAGACTTTTGTCACAGGGCACGATGGGATGGAAGCAGAAATCAGCTGAAAAGCAACTAGAACTCATGGATTTGAATTTTGATTGCTCTCCCATCGCCCTCTGATTGATCTTTTTCGCAAGGCAGTACCACTTCAATCTGTTGTCAACAGCATAAAAGAAACAGTGTTCAACCCCACGATACTGACAGTTGTTAATAAGTGAAGGCTGGGGATGGGGGATTGATGAGGCCTCGCTGCTGTGTGGCTTTTGTTTTAGCAGTCAGCTGTTCTGCCCAGCAGTCTTGGCAGCTGCAGCTGTGCCAACAGAAGGAGTAGGACTGAAGGGTTTAATCCATAAGCAGCTATTTAGTCCTACCCATTCAGACTGATTTCCCATACTAGCAAACAGAACCCAACGAAGAATGCTGCAAAAATTGTGCCGGTGGCCCGGGACAACTTGCTGCAGCTGCAAAACTGCAGGCAGTGGCTCCCTGAGAGCAGCACAGGCTCAGCACCAGCCGCAGCCCCCCGACATGAAAGCCCTCTGTGTTTCTGGAGGGACTGAGGTCCTTGCTACCTGGAAGCTTGCCACAGCCCCGCTGCCACCCATCAGTCACTAGCCAGTTTGGTACATGCTGCCTGACAGTGGCTCCAGCTGTTGTGGAGGCATGCACCCCTGCTAAGAAGGCAGGGTAGGGCAAATCACAAGCTTGGCAATGCTCGTGCTATTTGCGTGCTTACTTCTCGAGTTCAACAGGATCCATATGCCAACTCTGCCCCTAACACCAGGAGATAAGCAGAGAGCATGTCAAGAGTGCTGTACAGACTGACTAGTCTTCACAGGCTCCTGTGCACTAATTTAGGGTGTTCTGAAAATGCTTATGGGGCTAGGATCACTTCTAAATCTAATTTTTGTTAATGAAGGAAGATTTCCTTCCACATCTACAGGGATACAAATAGAGATAGTTTTTTCCATTCCTTTCCAACTTCCAAAACAGCTTTTATGCAGGTGGTTTTGTAAATACCTACTCAGGTCCTCATAGCTCTATGAGTTAGGCTAGAAAAGAGATCTAGAAAACTGTATGCAGCAGGTTTTAAAACAAACATTCTGCATATGCATATAGAGTTACAGGGTCACACATGATTTACATGAGCAGATGTTTGATTGATAACCAGACACTACAGGAGTGGGCATGATGGAGAGAGATCAGGAATGTAAAGCACCCCTCCAAGCCTTCCTTGCTGTCCATTCCACATGACCCACCTGGACGGCACAACCACCAGAAGAATGATCTGTTACAGCAGATGTGTCTGCTAAGACACCTGAGCACGGGAAGGTAGTTTTGAAGGGAGGAAAGAAATGGATGGGGGAAGAAGAAAATGGGTGCCAAACTATGTTTTGCTTCAGTTTTTACAATGAGTGTACCATTGTAAAGCTGCATTTTCTTAAAAAAGTAAGACAAAAATAACTTACTGTGTAGGTAATTAATTCTGGCTGGCATAGTAGTCCTCTTAGTTTATTAAAGGGTAAGAAAGAGGAAGTCAGAAAGGTAAAAAAACAAAAATATGCAAGAGTAGGGAAAAAAAAAAAAGACAGCACTAACTTTAAGACATTAATACCATACACAAGGCTTTCTAAAGCAGAGGGGGTTTAGTTTTGTTTGGGGGTTTTGGAGTTTTTTGTTGTTGTGTTTGGTTTTGTGTGCCCTTTTTTTTTCTAAAGGGAAAATGTTTGACAAAACAGAAACTTTTAACTATTCAAAGCTGAGTGAAAGCACAGGGGTGGAAATGTGGAAATGTTTCCCTATCTCACTCCATAAAATGCTACTCAGTTATGACAAAGGAGAGATACAAGACTTCCATAGAGAGATCTGTGCATAAAGAAAGGGTTTTGAAAGGGGGGTTGTTTAGTATTTTTTCCGGATGAGACAACTCTCAAATATAAGAGATACTTTGCGCTTTTTAGCAGTTCTATACTACACCGTGTAAACAGGATCTTTAGAAGCCTGATTGATCTCTTTGCCACACACTGCACGGGGAAAACCAAAACTAGAAAACAGTTCACATACAAACTTCCACTTGCTTATTTTAGAAGAACATGTTAAAGAGTCCAGAGGTTTTTCAAAATCTCATACAGCTTCACGAACTTTTCCAGGCTCCAAATGAGACATCCCTTCACAATTAATCCACTACCCCCACCCCAAACACACCCAAAACTTTCCAATGCCTGACCACCTGTGTCAAATTGATTCTTGCTGTACCATCCTGAACTGTCAGGTGGAGCAATACAGCTGCAAGAAGGCCAGAAAACCTTGATGCTCTACCGGAGAGCCTTGGCAAAGAGGTCCAATTTATGCCTTATGTGCAGGGGCGGATTATAAAAATCTAGTAATATACTGAGGTTTTGTGGTAAGCCATTTTACAGTATCCCTGGGTAAGGAAAGAACAGAAAAAAATAAAGCGAAAGAGGGATGGATATGGGTGAGAAACAACAATTTCTGCAACTTCAATGTGCAGCCCATGAGACTGGTGTGCTGCATTTCAGGACATAGTCCACTGCACTGGCTCTTGTGTCTGACTTCCTAACAGCCCCTGTCTTTAGCACCCAGCCAAACCAGTGCTACAGCCTCAGTGGTTAATGGATCTATAAAGGAAACACAGAGAATCCCAAGACATTTTCAAATGGCAGCTATCCTGGTGTGTACCTGTATGAACAAAATGATCTGACCCTTTATTTACTTATTAAATTACCCTTTATTCCATTTTCTTTAATGAACTAAGTATTAATGAAATCAGTGAAAATAGAGAAACTGTTCACAAGAGTGAATGTACTTCTGGTTTAGCTACGGTGCTTCCTGAACACACGCTTTAGGGACAGCAGGGGAGTCTTGTGCTCAGAGATGTGAAGGAGGAGAAGAAACGTATCAGAAAGCAACCGTGGAACTCTGCCATTTTCACATTAGTAATGGGGTTGCTAATATAGCACAAGTCCTTGTTTACAAGGACATGCATTTCATTGAGGAATTGACAATGTGGCTAGTTATCTCTCTCCCAGATAACTGAGCTGGGCTTAGTGAGCTGCCCTTCAACTTCTAAGGGTGAGCCCTTCTGTTTCCTCATGGAGGGGAATGTAAAAGAACCTGCCATGTCTTGCAGAGCCAGAGGACTGTACTCTCTATGGCTGCTAGTAAGACAGCTTCAACCAACACCACAATCACAAGGAGCTTAAGGACAAAAATCAGTAAGAAAGGATGAAGGACAAAAATCAGTAAGAAAGGATGAACGACTCCAGTGTTGCCTGACACTGCCAATCACATACATAAAGCAGTCATTCACTAAAGTGGAGGTAAGAGTCACATACCTTTAGATTTTTTCATGCTCCCAGTTTCTGAAACACTTAATGAGCTCCCAGATATTTCTTCACAGGTCTGGTCTAAGAGCGTGCTGGTGTCCCACTGTTGGCTGCCATTCTCCAAACCCCAGGCTTTACGGGTGCTTTGCTGTGGGTCAGTATCAGGTACTATTTCTGAAGCACCTAACGACAGCTTTTCATCGGAGGTGGTGACTTTTGCAACAGCTTCCTCCACACTGGGTGGACCTACTTCTTTGCAGGAGCTGTCCATGGCTGCAGCATAGTCCATCATCAGTGCAGCTTCACTGTCCTGAGATAAAGAGGTCTGCCCAGTGAAAATAAAAGACGACACTGACACAAGCCACTTTGCTGGAAAAAAACAAGCTTCCCTGCAAAAAGTTTTTTTCTCTTCTTTACACTGTTACTTGTATTGCTCAGGGCTATCAGAAAGCCACCGTGAGGCTTCCTTAGCTCCACTAAAGGAAAGGAGCCAAGTTTTAATAATGTTGTTAACACCAAATGACTGGAAAAAAATATTTAAGTACATGCCTCCCACCTACCCCTGGCCCCACTGCTAATAACAGGACTGTTTCCCACATATGCAGTTGTAATGAATTATCAACATGCACAGACAATAGTCTTTTGGTCTTTTTAAGAAACTAAACATCAAAGTGTTTCATCTTGTAGAAGGACTTCTAGGCATCTATATTGGCTAAACACAAATCCACGCAGTCCCAGTGCCCCCATTTCCCAAGCAGATTCATCCATCACTGTGTCAGCTGATCCTCATTCCCCCTACTCAGCACAGCGATCATGAGGAGATCCATGCCCACTGACTCAGCTTTCACTCAGTGCTCTTTAGGGGTCCTGTGCATAACAGGAAGACTTGACAGCAAATGTCCACACAGCAGCCTGCAGGGAAAGGACTACAGGCAGGCATCAAGCACCAGATGGGAGACTGAGGCTGTGCATGAAGAAGGTCTGGAGGAATGCTATATACCATGTGAGAAAGTCTTCTGTTTGCCCTCTCACTGGAACAGAGCCCAGAGGACTAGGATGTTTTTCAGAGAGTTTTAACAACTCGGAAAAAAACCAGAAAAATCTTTCATACTTTTTCTGTGCATCTTCCTCCATGGGTGAAACACAGAGAAGGACTAATTATCTTCTGTTCTCACCTAAACTGGTTTTCCAAAATCTCTAATCCTCCCAATCCTCCCACTCCCATCCAAGGGTACCGTGCATTTTCAGTTAGACTGTCAAATCTAACAAAACTGAACACATTCCCCAACAAACCCACCCTGATTTGGCTTAACCTGAGACAGTTATTGAAACAAACTGGGACACAGACCTAGATCCTGCAGAGACTGCTGAATGGGAGACAGCAGAAGGCATGTTAACATGTTAATGTTGCACTCAGTGGAGCAAAGACTTTATAGTACTATGCATTAAATGTAAGTGTTGTTTTCTGCTCTACCTTGGACACCCCTGATATGATAATGGTGCTTTTCTTTCTAGGAGACTTCAGCTTCTGCTTTGCAGACTCACTTAACTGCCGAATGGCTGCTTCTGCAACAGGATCAGTGCCATTCAGTACCAGCAGTTCTGAAAAGAAAGCATTATTTCAGAGGGAAGGAAGAAAAACAGGAAAAAACAGAGCAAAGAGAGGCAGAATTTGTTCTTGACTTAAAATTCAAAGAAATTAGCAGAAATAGTATAAACAGCAGGCATACCAAGACATCTTCCAATTCACCACCCAGCTATCGAGTCCTGTCTTCCCCTTCCATTACCCATTCTTTTGAGAAAAGGTACCTAAGTTGCACTTACAAACCCTTGCCCTGACCACACAGGAAGCTTTGGAGGCAGAGGCAAAACATCCAATTATTTCAGTGCATTGCTACACTGCGGTGACTATAATCCAGAAGCGGTGGGTAGAGCATCAGGTACCACAGTCATGAAGAGCCATAGTTCTAACACAGTACAAAGCTGGCATGTGCTACTACTACTTCAGGTAGCTATTTTGCTCTTTTTCAAGACATCCTTGCTCGGCATTTCCAGATTTGCTACGGCACTATGATAGAGTGAGGAAGGCAAAGTTGCAGTCACTCTGGTCTTTATCAGGTGCCTCCAAAGCCTGTAAAGCGCACCTCTTTTTCTGCTCCAAACTTTGCACAGGAATACAGAACCTTCTTTGTAAAATGCTCTTTACTAACAAACACAAGTTTATTTTTAAGCATGGCTGTTTCTGGCATCTATTATGAAGTACTGTGGGCACAGCAAATACACTCTAATCAAATCCATCAAGCTTAGGAACAAACAAGGCTAAGAAAGTTAACAAGACAAAAATCCCCATATTCAATTGTCTGAAGTGGGCTTTTCTGTTAAGAGTTTTAACAACAAAAGAACACAGGCAGGAATAGCACCAGTGTTAAACAAAGCGAACAGTCTCTTTTGTTACTGTGACATTAATGCAATAGAAGATGAGGCGTGAATAATTATGCTGCACCAAGTGTCTCGGGTACTTTTGGAACTTAGGAATATGTGTGCAGAAGGGGTATGCACATCCACACATGTCTGCACACTCATTGTAAACCTCTACTTTTCCATCTCCCTAGCCACTGCAAAGCCCCCAGGAACAGCTGAGAGCATCCAGGACAGCATCAGTGACATTTGCTAATTCTTACTGTTGTCATCACTTAGAACTATGGTACGGCCACGGCATCTTTTCCACAGTGCTTGTTGCTATTTTGGCATGATGTCTGTAACAACTACTACCTAAGTTACTGTCATACCAAATGCTCCTTTGTATTTCTTTCATCTCGCTTAAACTTTAATTCTAATGAGTAATTCTTCCTGCTGTATTGTACAAATATTTCACAAAAATTCCCCTGCACTCCCATCCATATCAGTGTGCTCTAAGTTGTCTTCATAAGAGTTTTCCAGTAAGTACTTTGTATCTTTAATATCATAAACAGTTATGAGAGTCAACTCAGAAGTCTAGCACTATCTTAACTATTTGGGCACCTAAGCCCAAACTGGCTTAGCAATACCATGAAGCAGCAGTAAGTCTTATTT
>NW_010559462.1:0-28048 GCF_000687285.1 Phaethon lepturus | reverse complement strand
AGGGAAAGATTCAAGTGCTACTGCAGCTATTCACAGTTACTGGTTCATGCTCTTCCCTAGATTTCTGTCTTTTGACCAATACATTTCTAGCTCTCAGCAAGCCTTCTGACTGTTCCAGGACCAGTCTAGATCATCTCCAGATTGTCTTATCTCCACTCATATCTGTACAAAGAAAACTGGACTCCACATCATGTGCCATTTGCAGCTAGACTCAGTCACATCTTTTATTATGGTTGCCTACAGAGCTACTGAAAGATCAAATGGTGACCACACAAAGGACTAAAAATATGCTGAAGATTCAGAGTTGCAACGTGAAAAGGTAAAGTGCCCCAGAGTCAAAATCAGGTTTAAAACAGTCAAAGTGAATTTATAATTAATTATCAGTGCCACCTGACACTCTGAAGGCACTTCAGTGGTATGCCAGGTGACTTAGGAAGGTGGACAAACAGGCACAGCAAGATTGTATATTTGCATTAGCACAAAAAAGCCCAGTGGCAGGGGTAGGAAGAGAATTCATCCTTCCTTATATCAGCCCAGCCTTGTGCCTTCTGTTCAGACAGGAGGGATTTCACAATGGCCTTAGAGGTAAGTTTCACTGGGTTTTCACTTTATCCAGTGTCTCCCATGCCTTTATAAAGGAGGAATCTTCCATTCAAAAGTAAGAGAAAAGACAGCCTGTTTTTTCTGCAGTCACCTCCCCTCTCCAAACCACAGCTCATTGTTATGTATTGAAAATTACTAATTTAAATCACCAATTAAAACCAGACTTCTATTGCAAGACTGCTATATCCCTAACCACAGTACTTCCTAACATAAACATCTCAGTGCCTGTTGAAAGGCAGTAGCCATATGGGTTTGCTGTTATTTTAACAGGATTACATTAACCCCATGTGCAGCAGGGAGAGACATATTCTCATTAGCAGCTTTGAACATTTCTATTACCTGTATCCGAAGACGATAAAGTTTTGCTGACTGGAGCACCATGAGAATGGATAGCTTGAATAGAGAAATCCTTTTCAATCACCTTTACTTTAACTGGAGTTTTCACAGGAGAATCTGAGAACCAAGTTTTTTGGTTATTTAAACTATTCAAGACTTTTATTATGAAAATAATAAGAATTTAGTAAACCATTGTTAAAGCCATATAAATCATAAATCATACTTAAATCATAAGTGTTTGAGAAAGTTGTTTAATACAAATTCTCAACTCATTCTTTATGGTAACTTGACCCCAAAAGACCTGTGAAATGTAAGTATTCATTGTTTTTAAACATTTTACTATAATATGCTAGAAAACACCCACTTAGACCTGCCTTAACAACTTAAAAGAATGCATCTCTTTGTGAAACTTCACACATAGACTGTTGAGAGGTTTTACTTTCACACTTATCCCAAGAAGAATCAGAGAATCTACTCCTGAAAGACATGCTGAAAAGAAACTTTGTCACAAGATGACACCAATCCTCACTAGACATTATAATACAGATCAAGGTTAGAATGCACAGGATGGTCTATCATCAGCACTCTAAGAGTCTGACACTTTTGTCACGTGGAAAACCATCCACCAAAACAAAGATCTTCTGCATTATCGGTCTACCATCAAGTCCTACAGCATGTATTAAAAGGAGCATTAACCCCTCCTCTTGTAAGAGCAACGTTTCATGAAAATTAAAAACTTGATCCTCAAGAACACAAGCAATGGCCCCTCCGCCCCAACACATCAGGGAAGTCTGGACAACAGCACCTGTCCTTACATCCTGCCCCCCCCAAATTCTCCTGGTCCCCACAGATAACCCTAAGAGTGAGCACAGAGAAGTGGACTTCCTCACCTGTGCTCAGTGGAGATGATCTCCCTTCTAGGCGAGGTTTGGTTTTCACAGCAGTTACAGTAGTGACCACAGTCCCACAGGGCATCACAGTGCGATCCTTTTCTATCTTAGTGGCTGGCACTGGAGAAGACACTTGCCACGTCTTTAATTCATTGGGTTCTATAAAAGAGAACTAGGAAGACAAAAAAGTTTCACCTTAGAAGAACAGTCAAGTAAGAAGGACACTTAACATTTCTCACTAGTACTCCTTTCACATTTTTACTAACTTTCAAGAGCCAAACAGCTAATTCTTTTGATGGGCACAAATAAAGCATGAAGTGTTACCATGCAATCTGAATGCACTACACTAACTCGGCCACACACTGCATTGCGCTTCGAGTGACAGCCCTAAGCACAAGATAAGCATTTGCAAGTACTTCCCGAAGTAAAAGATCCACGGTAAAACCACCCAAATGCAGCAGTACCTCTGCGCTAATGGATCCCAGCCCAGGCCCCGGCTCTGAGCTGCTCTCACTGGCCCTGCTGTTCAGTGCAAAGCTTTGCTGGCCAGAAGGTTGTTTCCTGAACAAGTCTAGAGGTACAGCCACCTTTACAGATAAAGGACCTAGAAGAAATAAAATCAACAAAATCAGTGTACATCTGAGCTGTCAGTAGGTTTAAGGTAAGAAGACAGGAAAGGAGGAGGAAGAATGTAGGCAGCTAATTGCAAGAAGTGTTTCTACATCATGGGGCAGAAACCTGGCAGTTTTCAGAGCTTTCTTTTCATTTTACGACTATTCCTCAGCCTGGCCTAATACTGTGCAACAGGAAATAATGGAGACATTAAACATCACTTATTTGCCACTATTTCTGGCCACTACTTTTCCCTGTATATACAGAATGTTTAGGGGAAAAGGAAACATCTAGAAATATTACTGTTAGGTTCTTGAACAATCTCCATAACCAGCTACCTGCATCTTTCATTTCAGAGAAGGCTCTGGATTCTTGGTAAACTGGTGCATCAGTAAGAATATTCTTTCTTCATTTGAACTTTAGTGCAAGTTCAGTAGTTCTTTTGTTCCTCCCCTTACGTTATTAAATACACTAGACTGAAGCAAACTATTAGCAAAATTACTGCACGACTTCAGAGATTAAATCCTGGCAAAATTCAAAGACGAGTAGAGATCTACATTACATTCACATTACTCAGCTCTCATTAATATGATTCAACTTGGAGTTTTCTATTCAAATTTTTTGGAGAAGATCAGCTAAGATGTGGGGAGGAGAGGGGGAAGATGATTGTCAGTGCAATCAATTGGGACCTTTTTCTTCAGGAAACCAGGCTGGTAGTTAGATTCTCAGCAGGATGTGAACATTACTGGTATTGTTTGAAAGATCCATTACTAAAGATGCTTAGGTACAGGCAAGACTAAACTTTATGCATGTAACAGTATACATTTGCTGACTGTATCTAGATTCCATTTTTTCTTAAAAATAAAAAAATGGCATCCGTATCAGAGAAATTTTTTAAAGCATTTGCCTACATTTGACTCCCCAATCCCTCCAATAATTGCAGATAATATGGAAGGTATTGCACAACTTTGTATATCTAGATTATTAAAAATAAAAATACAGTAATCCAAAATAAAAAATAAAACACAATCCACTTGGCTGTATTACTTGTTAACCACGGCTCAGATCAAATATTATTACCTAATAAATTATTGTCCAAGCCTTCATCCACTATCACAAGACACCATGAGTAAAAGCATATTTTTTTAAATCACTGGGTATGAAGAGCTTTGACCAATACTTCAGAACTTTTTCCTCAACTAGGCTGAGTATAAACAATAGTACCAAAATGCAGAGAAATATCTAAGTGTCAAAAAGTAGTGTTTCTTTTTTGTTTGTTTTTTTACCTGAAACCTGACATAAGAAGGAAAAAGCAAATGATTCCAAGAGGTGAAATACAGTTACTATTTCTAGCTACAGCAAAATTCTGTATCAGCAAAATAACATGCAGTGTATATGAGAAGAATTTAAGATGTTGTTTCATCACTTCAATAAATTCCAAGTCATGAAGCACTTGGAGCAAGTTTAGAAAGCTCATGCGAACACCTCAGTATGCCCTCTGGTCTCAGCAGCAACCCATCCGTTATTCCCACTAGGGAAGTAACACTCCTCCAAATAAACCAAATGCAATAGTACAGTGGAGGGTTTTTCTTGCCACTGAAGGCTAACTGCAAACTGCAACAACAGAATCTAGTAGTAAAAATGTTTCATGTTTTATATTTAATCCCATATAATCAGAATTAGTGTGTTTTATACCTGGTAATTGCTAGGCAGCCTCTGGGGCTTGAAAAGGAAGAATTTAGAATTAACACCCATGATTCCCTTCAGCCACAGAAAAACATGGAAAGCTTAACTTGAAACCAAAATTGCTCACAGTGGATCTGTTAAAAGTTCAAAAGGCTGAAAAATTAGGATATCAGCACATAAAAGACTCAGTATGCTGACAGTCTAGAAAGAAACTCAAGGTTTCTCTGTAGCATTAATTCAGGGGAGGACAGACACACATGAACAGTGTATTCTCGCTTCTGTCCATGATTACGGATGGAAGTAACGGTGTACCTAGACAGCACTCAACCCAGGTCAATCAGTGTTGTGCAAGAACTCCGCAATCTTCCATGGATTTCAACTCTGGGACCTCCATTTGAGGACAGGCTTACAGAGTTTAAAACCCACAAACTTAAGTTATAAATTTTCCCCAAGGTGTCCCTTTCGTACAAGTTTGGCTGGCTATTTTCAGCTGATCTCCCTTCCACTGCTGTTTTTCCCCCCAGGGCTGCCGAGAGACATGCTTGAGGCATACCTGATTTCACTACCAGGACAAGTCAGCAGAAGACATCTACACTTTAATGCAGGTTCAGGAAACTGACAAGGTTCTCACTGGGCTATACAGCCAGGTAGAACTAAAAGAGGACTTATGTCAACATTTAGCCATGCTCATGAGCTGATCATGCAAAATAATGCAGTTTTAATACTTACTATCCAACTTTCCATCTTCTACTATTTGCAGTTGCAATGCTTTTGATTTGGCACTTAGTTCACTGTGAAATAAAACGAAACTATGTTAGGTCTTTTCAGGTGAGCAGATTTTCCTTCCCACTTAGGTTTCCCCCTTTCCTGTTCTGGTTGCCAACACCCTAACTTTTCTTGGCCCGCACTAAGCCAGTCTGTACAACTTGCTAACCGAGGCAGGCAGCACTACATGGCAGCACTGCTGGGCCACTGGGTACGCTGCGTGCCTCACGTCTTTTTGACCTCAGGTAAGACTGACTAAAGGGATAATAGTCAGAAAACCATGGCCTGGTTCCCTCCAGCACTGTTGCACAAGTTCGATTTCCTAAAATTTAAGAGGCCTTTCCTCTCCCCAGCAGTTGACAAACACCATCCTTCAAGCTGGTGTTGGTCCCTAGTCTACTGCTACACGACAGCACTAAGAAGGTATTTTTTCCTGTCAGGATCAGATTTGTAGGTCAAGATGCTGGAACAGGTCCAGTCCACAACTCATTCAAAGCTGTGGGGTGTCCTGTCAAAGCAGGAAAGCGTCCTGCAAAAGCAGAATAAATGCAAGTAAATAAAGGTAGTTAGTCTTATATGAGAAGAGTCAGCATTACTTTTCTAAAATAAGGCTCAAGGATGTTGCAAGACCACAAGAACTAGTTTTTGTGTGACAGAACCGACATGAACTATTAGAATTATAGGCATGTGCAGTACTTCATAAGATAGACTAAACCATAGATACAAAACCTTTCCTCTAATGAAGACAGTGAAGCAAACTGGGTACCTACTAAGGAACCTTCCAGTGAAACTTGGTTTTATAACCTTCTCAATAGTGTTCTGTCAAAAACCTTACGGGCATGCATAGATGTATCTTATTTTTGTTTGTCTCCATTTCAGGATAGCGTGACCTTGGCTGCAAGCATCCCACCTCCATTAGATGTTGTGGGACATCATCTAGGCAGCAGGTTTTAAGCTTTTCCCTGCCACTCCCATCCCCTCGTGCACCTCCAAAACTTGAAAGGAAGCACCTTGATGGTACTATTGCTGCTCCTTCCATGAAGTTAAAGCAGAGCCTGACATGGTGGTCAGTATACTGATCTTCAGACTGATAGGTATTTTCGTTTTTGAAGAAAGAAAAGGAGGGGTGGGGGGATGTGAACTTGAAAGAAGGTATGCAGCCAAATCCTGATCACTCATCTGTAAAACTCCCCAAGCTTACCTCATGCACTTCTGAAAAGCAGCCAACGCCGTGGAAAACCCAGTATTATGCGTAGCGTCAAGGCCAAATTCCAGTCAACTTAATCACATCCTGTCTGCCCTCTCTCTGCACTTTCAGTTGGAAAGGGTATTATTCTGACAAATTTCCTGTCCGAACTCACTGGGAACACATCTGGTCTGCAACACCAAGCATGGATGCTTGTTCTACCAACAGATGGCTGAAGTGATTCGCAGACCCGGTGGCTGAAGCACTTTGAGATACTCTAGAATGGAAAACTGCTACAGAAGTGCATTTTCCCCCCCACTCTTATTGTGGAGAAGAAATCACATCACATTAATCCTTAAGTCTTGATGGCCATGCAGCACACTGTCACAGAAGAATGTTGTCTGATCTGCAGCTTTCCACAAAAACTTTAGGTCCTCATACAAAATCAGACCTTAAAAGTCACTGATTTTCCACTTGACAGTAGGAAGAGCAGGTGCATACACCTCCATCAGACCACATAGAAAGGTGGGGCTTTTCAGTGTTGTTCGACAACATCCAATTTTTCTTTGGTGACTTCTAATCACCTCCACTCCCTGCCCACATGCAGAGGGGTCCGGTGTTCTCCAAGTCCTGTTCAGCTTGTGATGACCGATCCTCTGGCACCTTCCTTCAAATCAAACAGCCTCTGTCATTTTTCCCCTCAGCTCTCCTGTTTCTGCAGTGCACCCTCCATAATGTTCACAGGCGCAGTCCAGCAGACCGCGATGAGAAGGCAGAAAAAGATCTATGCACTGCACGCTCACTCCCCCTTCAAGTTGAGGAGGAGCACGCAAAAGTGCGCACCACTCCTCGAGGAAGAGAGCACTGGGCATGGACACGCACAGGTCTGAGTACACGCTCAGGTCCTTGTAAGCTAAGCCTCTGCTTTGCAAGAGAGGGAACGGATACAGTGAATGCCAGGCTGTGACTAGACAGTGAAGAGAAACGTCACAGAAAACCAACTGAAATACTACTCTCCGAAATGTAACTATTTTTTACAGGGAGCGAGAGAGGGGGGAATGGAACTGAGACGAGAGCCTCTCACATTAATAACCTGGTAGAAGAACAAGAAAGCTGTCTCTGCAGTGTGTTGCATGGCAGCATCTCTACCCCATTCCCCTGGGAAGCTGTTTCTGCCTGCCTGCGCATGTGTTTAAAGTCACTAGAGAAATATCCCTCTGACCCACTCTGCCATCAGTGACTCCCTCTTCCTCAACTCACACAGTACAGAAGCTACCAGGTATTTCTGCTCTGCTGCTAGGAAGTGAAAATGAAAGAAGTTTTAGAACTGCTCACTTTTGACCTTATTTACAGAAGCTGTGTGAGTCACAAAATACTGTGCAGGCTGCCCAAAAGTCCCATTTTTGTTCTACGGAAAAGAGTCTCGTTAGTTTTACACTCCCTTTTTAATCATAGCTACTGTTCTTTTAGATGGTCAATTTTTTTGCACATCCACTCGGGGAGGGAAGGGAGAGACATCAGATTTCTTCAAATGCAGTCTTCAAGGTGAAGTGACTTCAAAACCTTGCTAACACTTTTTGGCACTTGTATGAAAGAACAGGGTGATTTATGATGCCTCTTACTGCTGTCTTTTACTAGAATCAGACATCTACCAGGGAAGACGTAGAGACCTATTTTGATCTCATATCCATGCAGAGTGTAATTAGATATCCTGAATCTCTGAGGCCATCTGACTGGAGGTATTTCAAAATGCCGTTCTTCCCTCAAAAAAACTCATATAGTTTAAGTAAAAAAAGATGCTTCACTGTAAAAGTACTCTCAGTAGCTAAGTTACTTACAAGATAAACTCTTCCTTCCAAAAGGGATTTGCAGCATTTTTGGCTACAGAGCTGGAAAACTTCTGCATAGGGTCATCCAACTGAACTATACATGCAAGGTTTGTGCTGCCTGTAAGGGCAAGAAAAATCAATATCAAGTTATTAATATTCCATCCCCAGGAGGCACACTTACTCAAAAGAAAGCAAAGAACCCCCTTCCTTACATATTGCACTTTTGAATAGCATACTGGAAACACTTGCTTACCCACCAGCAGAAAAAATTTCTTCCCTCCCCTTAGTTTGTATACCACCTACATTAATGGCGATGGTCAAGATTGGGTCATCACTGTCCTATGCACAGTCCTACACAGTGTGAAACATGATGCCCGGATCTCAATTCTGGCAAGAAGCAAAAAAGTGCAGGCATAAAAAGATCAAAAAGGATGGGGAGACAGAATGAACAGCAAGGAGGTGGCGGTGTTGGTGGGAGGGTGTAAAGTTGCTTTCAGTTGCTTAAAAAAAACCCCAGAAATTTTCAAAGTTCCTACTGGCCACAGTCATAGTGGTTTCTTTGCACATCAAAGCAAGCTGCTTCTGCTAGCAAGTGAATGATGACAGTAGTGTTAATTAACAATGGCTTTGTGGACTGTGGTTTTTAAGAAGTTCATGGCATTTTAGAGTATTAGTGCAGAATTATCTCTACCTTGATCTTGGAATTTGATCGTGTGGCAAACTGGCATATTAGAGTAGTTATATTGCTGGTCTAGGGGGAAATAGTTTGCACAATGTGTTACTCTCAAAGCAATTTCTTTTGTACGGGTTTCACAGCACCAGAAATCATTTCAGTCCCAGGGTTCTAAAATATCAAGGAAAGAGGCAAAAAGCTCAGTATTGACTGTGTGCAAAGCACACAAAAGATATGTTGCCTCCAGTTCTCCAGAAGAATCTAGGTTCATATTTACTATCATCAACTCTCAGTTGTCCTCTGGCGATGCATCACAGCTATGGATGAGCCCTATCTGGGGCATAGGAGCAGCTTGGGCCTGGCAAAGTTATTAAAGGAGACAAAGCACTATGTACATACAGCTTATTTGGGATCCAAGCTAACCCTGAGTAAGTAGTTTAGCTGCTTTCACAGCACGCTGAGCCTGAGCTAATGAAGCTGGGGCGCTTTTCTGTTAACCCAGCCATATGTCTCTGCAGCCTGCTCTTGCTGCCAGTGGAGCTCAGCATCCCAGGGCAGAACTGCCTGTATAGCTCTGCCTGAAATTACACCGGAGTCACTGACCGACTGATACTGAACAGGTTATTTCAACATTTCTGCCCTGCGTGCCCTAGTGTACACAACTAACATTTTTTTCCTTAACAGCAGAAATCACTTTTGACCTAGATGATACACTGTGGACTGTATAGTACTAAATCTAGAATAATCTTTGTTTACATGCACAAACTAAGGAGATAAAAATGGTCACAGCCCATAAGCAGAAGCCAGTTCTGCTACTGGTTACTTACCATCTCAACTAACATATCTACAGGAAAGTCACAAGGTTCTATAAATCCTGTCAGCACTCATGGTTTATAGGATGATAATGATCAAGACAGACAAACCACCCCATATGTCTATGCAGGTTAGCCTGCAATATTGCACACTCTTATTGAGTCTCAGAGTTGCAATAGGATAATTAAGTATTGCTGCAGGAAAAGGGAAGGGAACAATAATTAAAAGGCAGCAAGCTATGTCCAGAAGGTAGGACCTTCCCAGCTCTGCAGTATTTCCACTGCGTTTTGAGTGTACCAGCTAAATCCCACTCTGAAGCTTTATTCCTCATACTCTGTTCCAAAGTGTTTACACTCCCAGAGTTGCTAGGGAACCAGCAAAATTCCCTCCATCTCCTTTCAGAAGAGCAAATGGTGATTTTGCTTTTCAGTATCTGGGTTCCCAAAGTAGAGCACATTAATTGTCCCTTCTTCCTCTCACTTTCAGGAAGGGAGCAGAGAGGTTTCCTCTAAGATGAATCCTCTGTTGCATGCACCATATGCACATAAAGGTATCTCATCTCATGAGTTTTAAAGGCAGTCAAAATGATCTGCTCTTTTGAAAAATGTAGTTTGCCCTACAAAATTGTAGAGTAATAACAAATTTTGAGTGAGTTTTCCTGCAATGTACAGTTTCCAGCACAGTTTTATTTATAGAGGATATTTCACTGCAGAGTTCCAGAGCTGCTTTAAAAATAATTTGTTTTTAAAGGAACAGTCTGCAGGAAGTTTTAGGAGAATCACTTCCAACCAGGATGAGCAAAGCAGTATTATGCAAGAGTCTGGGGCAGAAACCTACTGCATCCAACTGAAAAAAGGAGTACAGCAAGTAGGATATATTTATCCAAAACTACTGCCTTGCCCAATTTAGCAGCCACAAGCTTCCATTAAGAAGACTGTTACAGAATTGCTAGTGACCATAAATAAGAGCCTCAAATTTCTACTTCCGCTGACAAAATCTGAAATACGCTTGCTCGTGCCTCAATCAGTCATGCAGGCATGCTCACACTTGAAGAAGTCTGAATACTTGCTAGACAGGCTTTGTGCTTCTTTCCAAAACCAACACTGCAACTTCACTAGGCAGTGACCTCCTTTTTGGATTCATTCTCCACTTGCAAGAGGTACTCCCTCCCCTCCCCACAGAGGTACTTTATTAGGGGGAAAAATTCCCGTCAACAAAACACCACCTTTGAGGAGAGTTTACACAGAGGAGGAGAGTTTTAGATAAATCAGCAATTGCTCAAAAGTAAAGAAAAGCAGCTGTAAAAATAAGGTAATACTGAACCAAACCAATGTCATTGCTAACAGTTAATGGAGATTGGATTTGAGCCTCCTATCTTGGGGTTATCACACCCAAAACAATAACTTTTAGAAATTAAAACTAAACTCCAGAAAATAATCAACCAACTTTATAAATACGCTCATTTCATTTTTTTTTCAAAAATGATGGATTTGTTTACAAGAAGATGTTTAAATACTCAAATAAATCAAAACATACACAGTTTTGTATAAGCATGACTAAGTCCGTTTCTTGGATTAAGGCAATTTGTGAGAAGGTTGTAACCCAGAACTTCCATACGATTTCAGCCAGAAGGAAAAAAAAAAAACAACAACCCTGCCTGAAAACGAGCAGCATCACATGGACTACGTTACCTGCAGCACTGTGATCAGTTAGGTTTACTGCAATGTTCTTCACCAACAGTTTGAGTTCATGAGCCCTTGGAGGTTTAGGTGGACTAGTGCCCTGAGGGAGAAGGCTTATGTTCTGTACATTCTGTGAAAAGCAAGCAGAACAAGAGGGATCGCACCTATGCAAATACCAAATACTTTTAACTTCTGTCACATCGATATAGGGAAGCAGACGTGTGATGGGGTGTAACATCAACAGATAGCCACACAGGAGTTATGATCACCAAAGCCTTCACTACCAAAGGCTATGTTGTTTTAAAGAATGTGTTGCAGTTGTTTCTCATCACTAAATGGTGTTAAACTTACTCATTTGTGAGTCATGAATATATAATGAAAACACTAAGCCGAAGGAGACTTCTCAAAAGATTTAGGTAGGAATAAGACTTACCTGAACCTCCTTTATGTCTGTAGGCCTCGTACTCAACACTACAGATGGAGAAACTGAGCTAAAGAGGTTCTTCAAAACATCTCTGAGTGTTTCAGGTATTGCACATGTCCCTGCTGTCTGTCCCTATGAGGAGACAAACAATCATGCTTCTCAAAACTCAGAAGAATAAAAGTTAAGGCAAAATTAATTTGGTATATCTAAGCCACCAAAGCTATTGAACATTAACTCTGTCAGAGAGAGACACGGTTTCTGTTGCCAACAACAAAATGGACCAAGAGATCATATGAATAATTACTTAAATTTCTATATCAAGCATCAAAGGAAAACTAGAGATATACACTAAAAAAGTCACATGCTGTTCTAAGAATGAGGAAGGCAGAGCTATTAGCCACAAAAACAGAAGTTTCATTAACAGTTTATATCTTATGATGGTGTTTTAAAGTTTTTGTACTGCTTTGCACTCCACAGAGAGCAGAGCAGGTCATCAGATAAGCAGATCGGCACTGTTCCACTGATTTAATGGGAGTTATGCCAGCTTGCAACAGCTGATAACAAGCTAATCCTGTGCTGCACTGAAAAAAATTTATTATAGCATCTCTTGGAGGTCTTCAACCTTGCTGAAAAGTGCACTGTAAGGACATGCTGCTTTGGGGACTGACTTGTACATTTGTCCTTTCAAAAATTTCACGGCAATCTGCGCTTAACACCACTATCTCTGAGGGAGCAGAACAGACCACAGATTTTGCTTACACATGTAGCTTCACACGATTACTTGTAAAGTGTATGAAGACGGTGAACTGCCCCTGCCCTCCCTGTGCTCCTGGAGAAGCCTGCTTCCCACGTCACACCGCTCAGAAAGTCTCTTCTCCTCAGTTACCTACAGGGACTGGATTTTTAAATTAAGCTATCACAGAAAGGGCAGTTTGATACTCAACTGCTCTGAAGGAGAAATCTCAGTGAGGTTTCTTTTCTAAAGAAAAGATTGAAGGAGGAGACAAAGATCTGACCTAAACAACAGAGAACTCATCTGTCTTACCTCACGCTGCACCTGAGAGATTTTACTATTACAGAACAAGGCTTTAAAAGAAAAGGAACTAATTTACAGAATAGCTGGAGAATGCAATAATCACACAAAGCAGAAAAAAGGCACCCTTCTGCATGCTGCTGTCTGACGGGAGCATGCCTACAACTGGCATGCATGGCAAACCAGGCCCTGCTGCAACGACAAGGCACACTGATGACAAGGACACCCGATATGTACCAGCAGGAGATCAAGTGGGGACCTGAAGGCCTAACCCTGGTAAACTATCCTGTTAACACCATGGCTGTGCACCACCAGCTTTCAGTGCTACCTGACCCATGCAGCCACGCTGCACAACAAAGCCTTGAGGCAGTACCAGCTCAAGTCTCAGCCAACTGTCCCTCTGGGAATGCAGCAGACCACAGGCTTTGCTCTGTGACCCTGGACACCTTGCATCACACTCCTCTGCTGCAGAGATGTGCCCCTCAGCATAGACTTCTTGGCATGAGAGTCATTTCAAAAGCCTTGGTCCTTTCTTAGGTGTAGGAGAATGATCATGCAATAGCTTCTGCACTCCTAAAAGTATGCTTGCAGCTTGCACAACAAGTCAAACAGATTCGGAGTGACAGCCCTTTCCCAATTACCCAAGCATTACAGAAACATTTTGGGTGTTTCATAAAAATCCCAGGAATGTTGTGTACAGAAATCCTGTTTCACTGCCTTCTTACCTAACTGCCCTTTGATGACAGGTCGCTACGGTTCAAAATGTACAACAGCATCAACCAGACCCACAGAAACTCTGCTTTGTTCACACCGTGCTCCCTCAGACAACTGCCAAGGAAAGAGGCAGCGGCACACTTCTGCAACCTGCAGATAATACTCTTCTACTTTTAAAAATATTAAAGAAATAAATTAGGCTGTTTAAAGTTTCCGTTTCAGTAATTTCATTACTTATGTTATTTAGATAAGCCAGAAAGTAGTAGGTAGTTTTCACTACTACTACTAGTAGTTTTGGAAGTAATTTCCATCCCCTGCCCTTACCTAACACTGTTTGATGAAGAACGGTATCAACTTGTAAAATACCAGCCAACTCTCGCTTTGCCACCAACCTAATCTGACATTCGTTATTTAATGGTAACAACAGCAACAATAGTCACTGGACTTCTACTCACAAATATTTTCTGATGTTTCCATAGTTATTTGGAAAGCAGTTTGGTTAAGATCCTCCTTTCATCCCAACCTCGTTTTTAGCCATCTTTATTTGTGCTCCATCACACCACCCTCCACAAGGCAAGCCATAATGGCTTAAATGCCAACCAAAAAGGCTTAAGACTACACATTTTACTTTGGCTTTGACATGGGCTAGAGGTGTACAGCCAGCTACCATGGCCAGCTTGAGGCACACCAGCACAGAGTCACAGTAGCACAGCCACATGCAAACCCAAGCCCTGCCAGCCAGCCAGGTTGCCAAACGCAACTCAGGTTCACCCAGCTATTATCAACAGAAAATAGGTTAATATATCCACCTTGTTTGACTGATGACAAAACCACTGTGTAGATAATCACAAGCAATTAAAGGTATTTATTTGTACACACAATATTGCTTCCGAAAGAGGTAAAAACAAGTCACAAAAGCTGACATTTAAGTTTAGGAGCTGCAGCAATTGCCGAGCTGTAGGTTGCTCATAGGTTTTAGCTCTTTGTTTATTGCCTCCCCTCTTCCCTAAGTGCTAATAGAAACTTCAAAATAGAAAATAAAGCCCTTGACTATGAAGAACTTCGTAGGCTCATTTTAAAAACATGGGCAAAGTGCAACTAGTTGCAACTCCTTTGCAACCCTGGACTCGGGCATCTCTCAAAAAGCAGGTTGTGACGTCCAGTGACTGTACCAGAGTCATCTGCATTTGCCAGTAAGTACTTAAATGACTGTTCAATACGTGGATAACCAGCATGCCACCCCAACACGTGAAGGTCATTTACACTGCTATGCATGCACAGTAAAATCTACATTAAAACACACTTCAAAAGACTTGTCTGTCTTTAGTTATAAGTTCCACATTTTTGTGTGCAAAAACTGCGGTAATAATTTATTATGATTCTAGGTCACTCAGTACAGGTCTTTAGAAGCAGCTCTACTGTACAATAAACCTATTTTTTAAAAAGGCCTTCAGCTGGAAAACTAACTTCACAAAACACAAGCAAGTTTTCACCCACTGTTGTAAGAAAGGCTTAAGTCACCGCATTTATGCCAAAAAGAAAATAAATAGTTGTGAAGGGTCAAAGGCAGAAGAGAGTCTCAGTCATGAAGAAACTCCTTCAGGGGATGTCCCAATAAAAAAAACCCCAATGAATCAGTGTTTATATACTAAGATAACGTGCAATTTCAAAAAGCTCAAGTTATTTTTAGACCGTCCATCATTTCCTTAAATAACTGTATTTTTTCAGAGCTGTTTCTGAACTATTGTTGCCAGATTTCAAAATTCATTTAAGTCAAGAAAGGGGCAACTTTGTAATTACTTTGGTGGGAATAGCATTACAATTGTTTTTCTTTATTATTTTAGAAGTGCGCTGAGAGAAGATATTTAGGAACAGACATTTTTCACACCTTTGAATCTGGATGAACAATGTTTGTGAAGTCATTTGTCTGTCAAGTGCAGACGATTTATCTTTAATGCTTAAGGAATCTTGAGAAATGCTCCTAGATTTCAGAGATGTAAGGTTTTGAGAGATGAGCCACGGCAGGTTTCACTGAAGCAGCTCAAGATGACGCTGCTGACAGGTACCTGCCCCACACTTCTACTGAAGGCAGTCAGCAGAAAAGAATGGGCATTTTTGCTTCAGCTCTTTCAGCCTCATCTGATATCTTAGGTCTAGACACTTCTACTGCTGACCTAAAGCATTACACTGGGTTTTGCACCAAAGGGATGGAGACCCATCTTCTCTACCATTACAACAAATAAAACTTACTGACTGACCTCCTGCACTGTTGGCTGGATTTCAAAGTTGATTTCATTGGCATTAGTGAGGAACCACTCAACTTTGACATCTTCTCCTTTGTCTTTCACGTAGAGCTGAAGCTGTGGATAGGAAAGCAGTTAGACTTCTAAAGAGGTGGCTTAATTTATGAATTTATCGCTTGCCCCAGAGGGAAACCGTAATATTATTAAATGTTTTACCAGATTTAACATGAGCTTGTATGCATTTTGCAAACAGGAGGTTCAGCTCAGCTGTGGGATGGGACATAACAAAAGGAAGAAGAGAGAGAATAACACTTAATACTTTACCTGCAAGTGAAGTGGAGACAGTTTCACGCTGTACGACTGACTTTCTGCAGCTGCGGGTGAAGTATGCGAGACAGTGACAACAAATTTAACAGCATCGCCCACAACATTGCAAGAAACCACCTAAAGAAATGAAAGGGATGGGGGGAGACAAAGGAAGGGAAAAATACTTTAGTCTTAAGAGGAAAGTTTGTTGAAGGCAAGCAAGGAACTAAGAAAAGGAAGAACTTCAAGCTACTAGAATTATGCTAAATTCCATAGGTGGAAGATTTCTAAGCAATTTCATTAACAACCCTACGTCCTTCTGTACATTCACTTCTAAAAAGTTCAAGTGTTTGCTTCTGGACACAGAATTTAGTACCTGGCAATTCTGGTATTTTCCGAAATTTCTTTTGTATTGTTATCCAACACAAAAGTAGCTCCTCACCTGACAGAGGCTCCTGTCTTTCACGTATCTACATAATAAAAGCTCAAAGATCACAGTTTTGCACAAGGGAGACAAAGAAGTTTGTTGTTCTTCCTCTTCTGCCGCAAACTAAGTACTATAGGACAGATGGTTTTACCAAACAATGTTTGGTTTAGTGGTATCCTACAAACATGAAACTTTGGCATATGCTACAGAAGAGGATTTTGTCTGAGTAATTCCAGTTTCCAGTGGGATGGGAAGGGGCAGGAGCCTTTAAAAGTTTATTCAAGTCTTTGACCAAACTGAGAAAGGCCCTGGAATTTAGTGATGAAGCTACATGCCTGCAAAAAGTCTGTATGCCACTTGACTGCAATTGACTTTGTTGAGTACACTCCCTCACTTTATAAGCAGTAATTTAATTTGTTATCACAATGAGTTTACAAACACTGAATGTTTTTTCCTCCCTCTCCTCTGCAAAATGACTGAGGTGCCAGAGCTGCCATGCAAAATTCCCAGAGTGTACAGAAAGTGCCCGGCGGCACAGGAAAACCGAAGGAACAGAAGTCAGAAATCACTCATGATGCCGGGGAGAGAAGCTTGCTTTGCAAACAGCTCTGCTAGTTGAAGAGATGCTTGTCACTGTCCTTCTGTGGTTACTGTCCCCACAGCTCCACCGTTGGAAAGGATAGCTGAGCCCCCCATAGATTGGCTCAGGCAACATTAACCAAGATAATGCAATGCGCAGACAAATAATTCACTGCAAGATTTGTTTGATGGAAACTCTGAATGTATGCTATTAAATGTTTGCACACTTACTGCTTCACTTACGGGCACTGGAATTGAAGCTGAAGTCTTTAAAATGAATCATGTACCTTCTAGAAGATCCTTATCAATCTCTCCTTAAATGTATTTCATCTCCTTGGGCTCTATAGCATACATTTTAAGAAGCATCAGAGCATTATCAAGGGCTTCAGAGCACATCCATTAAGGTAGAGACTTAATTACAAAGGACGTGGAGGACGGGGTGGACATGACAAATAAAAATCCCAACCACACCCACAAGCAACAAGATTTGCCTTTTCAGGTTGGTCTTCTGCAATTTATAGTTTAGAAGTGGACAAATCAGTTTCCTTCACCTCCTCCCTTCCCCAAAGTCTAAAATTACTTCAGAAGTGATTCCTGACCCTTAATCCCATAAAATCAACATGAACATTCACTATTATGATAGAACACAAAGAACTTTTAAGCATTTTTAATAGTTAAAAGACCAAAGAGCCTAACTGCTCATTTCACTTCAGTTGAAACACAGAATCACTTCTTTCATTCACGAGGCTGGACTGGCATGGTGGCTTTTGAAAGGTTTAAAAAATGAGTAAGTTCTTCCCTCTTTTCTGAGGGCAGAGGAGGAAAAAGGACAGGTCTGATGCAAAAGCTGCTGACACTTGCATGTCCTAAATGCAGTGGTTTATCATCCATGCACATTTCATCCACACATGCATAGGAAGTTCAGTGCATTCAAAACAAGTTGGACTTGCTGCACATGTGATGCAGACCCATTCGTCTGGAATTTCTGGATGTGTAAGAGCCAAGGTTGCCAGGTACATGGTTCATTACTTCTTAAAAAAAAATGTGGCAGGAGGTTGGTAGATGAGTTCATGTGCCACTTCTTTCTTAATTATGTTTACTTGTAAGTAAAGGATGGAAACAGACACTGCAGGTAGTGGAACTTTCACTCTTCTTTCTGCACCTTGTCAAGTGATGTTAAATCGCTTTTTTTTTTTAATATTTGTACCTTTAGTTTATGAGCCAAAACCAGTAGGGTTTGGGCTTTTAGTCGCCTTGATTAATTTATTTTCTGCCAAACACATCTACCAAGTCCTATTCCCCTTCCACCCTCACTTTTAATAAAATAACTGTGGTATTCAGGTACAGAGGTCAGTTAATTTTTAATCCAATCAGAAAAAGGAGTGTTTCCATGTTTGCTAATGGAAAATCCTATGTTTTTGTATCAGGTGAATCACTTTGTTCTGGAAGCAGGACGGATTATGGAGTCAAATATTGAGCGAAGTAGAATTCTGGGCTAAAATTTGAAAAGAAAGCGATTCTGTTTTCATCTAAGATGCTGCCACAAGTGGTGAGAAGTTGATTATAAGAGACCGCAACTGTCACTTCCCTTTTTAAGTGACATTCCTTTAGAAGCGTAGCAGATGATTTTGATAGACCAGAGCAGAAATATGCAGGCCATTTTCCCCAGAACAGTCTTATGAAGAAAAATACTGCAGCTTCCTGCAGAAGGAGAGTGTTACTCTCCTCTTCCCCCATGCCCCCCATCTAACCTGCTTCCTCAAATTCATTTTCCCTGCACAGACAAAGAGCAGAAGAAAGGAGGGTTGGGCAAAGCATCCCTTTCTGGTCAACAGGGGAAAGAAAGAGGAAGGATAGATGTACACAAGAAAACAGCAGCACCTGGACTGATGGGAAAGGGGTTGCTCTTCCACTCCTTACCAGGGACATCCCCAGCCACCAACACTTTGTGTTTTAGAGTCTAGAAAACTTGTCATTTTTATAACAAACTGCTCTTTAAAAATTAAGCCGCTGCACCACTGCACAGCAGCTGTGGCCAGCTAATTCTGGACTCCCAGAGGGGTCACACCCCAGCTCTCTTTTGTCATCTTACATCTGGACAAGCAAGGCCTCCTAAAGCAGCAGAAATAGGGTGAGGTGAAGTAGCTGCATAAAGAAACCAGGACTCATCTCCCAGTAGAACCAAGGTATTTTCTCCCTCCAGCACCTCCACAGCTCTAGCCTCCCCCGGCACAAACACCATGTCACCAGCCAAGGCCTCTCCATGCACTTTGGGGATCTCCCATGGAAGGGGTTCCCAGCCCTTCCTCAGGTGCCTTCGCCGGCAAGGCTGTGCCCCCACTCCTCCTCAGCCCTTTGCCATCCCTCCCCACACTCAGCTGACTCCTGGCACATGATCACCCATGCCAAGGTTATTTTTGCTGTCTCCTCAACACCCTCCAGCCTCACCCCTCACCATCCCTGACCACACTAGCCCTGATGTGGGTGAGCTGCTGTGGCAAGACTCCTTGACCTGGATGGGCTCTGTTCCCCATCTGCCTGACACTGGTACAGCTGCAGATGCTGTAACACAGCATCTTATACGTATCTAAAATTGGTTGTACAATTACCCTAAAAATAAATAAATTCTCTTTCAGATAAACAACTGCAGCAACAAAGGAGACTGAAAAAGCACTACAGTTGGAGCAAGACAAATATTTTTCTGAGAAACTCAAGTGTCCAAACTTGCGTACCCACAGCTATGAAAGCCCTTCCCCCTGCTTTGCCTTCCTCCTCTATATGTTGACTTTTTCCCTTTGCGGTTCCTCTGGACAGTGCTGCAAAATTTCAGTTTCTTTCATTCATGAAGTAGCAGCAGAAGCTGCTACATCTCAAGGAGCACCGGAGTATCTCTGCTCCTCACATGTGGTGTCCTCTTGCCTTGAGGTTTCAGTTTTGGCACCGGCACCCCACCGATTTGTGCATTACACATGGCCTTTTCATTACTCCTCCCTCCCCCCTCCACACATGGCAGCAGGTTGCCTCCCATGGCCAAGGAAGGGTGAAGGGCCATGACTTGAGGGGGAAGTTCTGACAGCCCTGTCAGGGAAGGTCTTCTTCACCTTCCCCAGGCCCCGACCGCATCATTTGCCTGTGTAAAACCCTCAGCATTACAGGCCTTCATTGCTTCTTTTCCTGGAAGAAAATCAGTTTTACTGCACTTGGTATTTATTTTCAGAAAGAGCAGGTTACTTGAGGTTACTCATTAGTAAGTCATGAAAACCTTTAACATTTTCACAAGAAACTGAGTACACACCATGAGGCAGCCACACAGTGAAAGCTATCTCAATCTCAACTGTAGGGACCAATATGCTATTAGATTTAGGGCCCCCACAATTTCCTTATTTGTTTGGAGTACTACTCTGAGGAGAAGGCTCCTTTTTTGGCATGGAAAACTTATCTTGTCGATGGCCAAACAGACAGTTTGTGTGCTTAGCTTAAAACCTCACCATAAGAAAAATTTTCTAGTGAGAAACTTCTGCCTTTTGATAGTTGTAACACTCAGCTGTTCTGAAGAATTACATGATCTTCCTTGTTTACCAGAGCCTATGCACTAACTTCTTGAGGGGGTTTCTGTAGCTTCTTCACCATTTCCTCTTTACCCAAGCAGTTTACCAAGTGACACAAGACAAACCAAAGGAGAGAAGATAAATGCAACGCCTCACCCAGGCACAGCTAGGGGTGAACTTTTAGAAGCCAGTATCAAAGCGAATTTGCCTGCAGTTGTAATGAGACAACCCCGGACCAGTTTTCCACGATGATGGTAAACACGAGGGTGAAGGCAGGGTGAGTGATGGAATGAATTCAGGAGAGAGAGAGTTACTGTATCAGCAACAGAAACAAAGCAGAAACTGATAAAACATGTGAATTTATCCACTCCTTTGAGACCAACAGACATACAAATTAAAAAAAAAAAAACAACAGAAAAAAGGGGAGGGGGGATAAAACAAACAAGTGGGGAGTACAAGGAGCAGGACAGGAAGAATTTTCAATCCACCTATCAAGTTAAGTGAGTATCAAATGGTGTGAGGACAGGAAGCAGTACTTATATTTAAGAAGGGAGAAAATAAATAAATACCAGAAATAGACATGCTAGTTTGGCCTCACTAACACACAAGTCTTTACAAACCACTTGAGAGACAGCATAGCTGACGACAAAGAGACCAACAGAAGACAACAAAACGCAGGAGAGGTTTGCCAGTTCGTACTACAGTAGCTTGGAGAGAGATTCAGTTGCGGAGGCACAGGCACATCGTGCCGTTGGGGTGCTACAGCATCCCTGATCCCTGCGGCGAGCTGGCAGATGTGGCACAAGCCTATAGGAGGCCCTGACACATCTGCAGTAGCAGCTGGAAGACAGGCAAGCTACCTGACAGTGCCAAAACCAGCATTATCTCTACTGAAGCAAACAAATCCCCACCCTGATGTCTTCCTTTGACAAGACACTCAGTTCCTAAGTAGGTTAGATTCATATGTTGTCTTGCCGATTTTAGTAGAGTGACCCCACTGATAACTAAACTTGTACTCCATTGTTCCCATGTTAAGGTGAACAGGGATGTGTTTGAAAGGGAGAGGACAGTACAGTGAGCAGGGAGGTGAAAGCTGGAAGCAAGTTACAAAGGAGCCTGTCAGGCACCAACTCCGTTGCATAGTCCAAAATCCCTTAGGAGAAATCTGAAAGAAAGTGGGATGCTGAGGAAAGCAAGCTGGGAAGCAGCAATATAAAGGAAGATTAGGATATCACACTGAAAAGAGGAAAAACCGCTTGAAGACTAGAAGAGAACTGCAATTCAAAATACAGAGTGTGCGTATATGAGAATTAACAAATACTACTCCTACAAAGGGTAGCTTATCACTGGGAGAACACCAAAGGAAGAGAGACCTGCATGCATCAAGTCAGTCACAGCATGAAGCAGCCACAGGACAGGCAGATCGGAAGCCCAAAACGCATCAAGAAAGTACTTTCAGAGACACAAAGAAGCAGTAACCTCCTTGCACAGTCAGACCTCACCTGTGGGGCTGTGTGTCACTTCACATCAAGTTCAAGAAAATCGATTTCTGGAGCTTCTGCAGAGAATGGGTGTGATTTACGAGGCAGGACAACATTGTGAAAGGAGACTTAAGGAACAGCTTATTTAGCCAAGCTAAACAAAGGTTGGAAGGAAATATAATTCCTTCATGATGTATTCACTGTCAGCAAGCACCACGGAAGAAAATTAAATACATTAAGGATAAAGGATTATACTAGTACAGAAACTAAAAAACAAGAAAAGAAAGACAAAAAAAAGCTGCATGGGCCATGATTCCACTTAGGCTTGTAAAAAAACCTCAGTCATTAAAACAGCAAAGCTCCGGGACAGCTTTTCAAGCAAAAGAGGGAGTTAAAAGACAATAGGAACTGCACATGATGGTCAGAGCAGTTCACCCCACCCAAAATAATCAGAAATAAGCACACGTACGTAACTAGGGATGATCCCAGTTAGTACTGTAGCAATGATGGCAAGAAACCAGTCTTTCACAGAGCAGAAAGCAGCCTGTGCTGCACGACATCTCTACCTGCTTTGGAGCAAGTGGAACTGGAAGCCCCAATGCCCCAGTGCGGCACGAATGCAGGCTGCCAGCTCGCAGCAGGGTGGCTGCAAAATGAAGTGATACCAAGATGAAGCTACGACAGCCGTGTGAGTGAATAAGGCCTCTTTGGGAATGCTGCACTGCCCATGGGAAAACAGGACGTCTCACAAGCCTGCAAAACAGTCACCCTTTCTTTCCAACATCTCCCCCAGCAAGATTAATCACACAAAAATTAACATGAAGCTTTCACATTTGCTGTTGCCTGTTGTGATCCAAAACAGTCATTCCTTGTACAGTAACCTATTATCACTCATTAGAGGAACGGCACTCTCAGGGCATTTTCCCCCTTTCTATTTAAGCATGAAGCAGGAAAAGAAGGCAGACTTCTGTTGTAGCATGCTCGTTCTAAACCCTCTGTGCCAAGTCCCCACAAGAGAATCATCTCTTTTGTTGCCTTTTTTGTTGCTGTTGTGAAGTTCAAAGCCTCTGGAAATAGACTGCAGTAATGGAAAGGTTGGCAGAATTAGCAGTGTTTACTTTATTAAAACAAAACAACCAACACCACACAATGAAAACAAACTACTTCATTCTATATATTTAGGCTCTGGCCCAAAATTGGAGTGAAGGCGATGTATAAACAGAGGCATTGTCAAGAAGCAGTGTGGTGTAACCTTCAGTCACAGAGCAGCTCTGTCCCTTTCACAACAGCTTTGGCCACGCTCACAACCAGCAGCTTCCTCAACCACGTCTGCAGCACTGCACTGTGGAGCATACACTAGTTTACAACTTTCAGCTTCTTCAAGGCAAGGACAGTATATATATATACCTAAGGACTGCACGTCAGTGTGTGTCCTAGTCATGAACAGGGCTGTCAGCAGTAACGTAACAATTACAGTCTGGCTGGCAATCCTGTATTGTTTCGGAGCAGGACTGCATGCCAGCCTTCCCAGGCAGGAGGCTCGCTCCCAGCACCAGGCAGGCCTATCACCTGGGTGTGCTCCAAGGCCCAGCATTCCAGAGGACAGTGGACCACCCACCACAAAAAACATACCACAGGGGTCTATCAGCATATACTCTCATTAAAGTATTACACATCCCATGTTTACTGCTATTTTGAGCTCTCACCCTCAATCCTCTGCTTAACTTTGATGACCACAACTTCTCTGATGGAAGGTCAAACACATACTTGAAACGACATGCAATAAACCAAGCCCTGGCTGCTGCACCAAGGCACCTATACGCTCTTGCCATACAGATCAGAAGTAAAGCAGCATGTTGAACCGGTTGCAGGGAAACAACCTTGTGCCAGCTGATGCCTCAGGCAAGCGCAGAGCTCTGCGGGATGCTACAACATCAACAAACACGCAGCATACGGTCACAAACTACATTCAGAGCCAGTAGCGAGTTGCAAAGACGTATCAGAAGTTTGAGTTTGGACAAGCTGCAGAGAGAGATTTCATATGCAAAGATTAAGAGTTACCTGAGGAATATGTAAGAGAGACAATTACCGTATGACAGAACTCCTGAGGTGTTTGGAGAAAGGTATGCATTTAAGGAAGGAGGGAAAGTAGCTACCAGAGTGCCACTCTAAGGTATTACATACTGAAATCCAAATAAATTTTCAGGTTGTACCTTAACTAAACGAGTAACAATAATTCAGAGAAATTTTCCAGCAGCTGTGCACAAGATTATGCAAATGGATTTTGGGACAGTTCAGAACAACCCAGTTTACATAGCAAACCTGTTTTAAACCAATACATTTTAAAATGTGCTTATATTGGTTTAAGCTGCTGCAAAACCACATTAGATTGCCAGCTGCAGTAAAACAGCTCGATTAACACACCAAAATGGCTCAACCCAAGGTCAGACAAGGACCAGAGCCTGCACAAGGGAGGGTGCCGGATTGCAAAGCCACAGGTAGAGCAGAGCAAGAGATCAGCCCTACAGCAGCCACCAGTTCCCCCAGGCTTTGGCTGCTGCAAAGACAGCACTCGCTACCTTCTGCTGCCCAAGCTTAACCACAGCAGGTTAAGGTGCCCATGGGGCACCGCGGGCACTAACTTACCTCACTGCTACAGCAGTCAGAATCTACATTTAAATAATACAGAAGTTAAATGAAGACTGCAGCAGAGATGTTGTAGTAGTACAATATGACTTCAGGAAAATCCAGCACTGTAAGTGTCGCGCCTTGGTTCTGGCACGCAGGCAAGACCAAAAGCAGGTTTTAGCCTTGAGACGCTGTTCTCATTGTGGTCCAGCCATGAGCACAGCACAGAGCTGGCCTCATGCACCTCTACTTAACTTTGACACTGGCCAAGTGCGACCAGCAAACCCAAACCTCCTGTCCATCTCCCATGCAAACAGATTTGCAGTTCTGCCCACCTTCCAGCAACGTTTTAGACACTGCACTGCAAGACATCTGGTTTTTGTGCTCTTAGTCGCTAGCTTTTACTTGTAGCAGATCTCCCTCAGTTGCTGGCTTCACACATGATACAGCACACCACTTTTACACCTAGCAGTCCCCTCTCTTTACAATTTCCCATTGTGGTGTCTTCCAGTGGCACAGATTAATACTAGTCCCAACTCTACAGCTCTACCAACTCCAGCCTCTGGTCCCCACTGCTGGGGCAGGAACCACTGACAGGGGAAGAGAAAAAAACCAAACCAAAAGAAGTGCGGGGAGAGAGAGAACAAGTGCACGAATAACTTTACATGTTGGCTATCCCCAGCTGCCACCAATCAAGGTGTGCCTATGAAGTTGTGTATCAGGCAGATAAGCATGCATAGTTTTCAAAGGAATCATAGTAGAGCTGCTTAACATCTAAATCAGACAAGCAAACCAAAATAACAAAGCAAAACAAGAAGAAAAGCATTAGGCTAATTTGATGCAGGTGCCTAAAGCTGAGCACTAGTTCAGATGTGACTAGTAGTTGCAGTCACTAGGATGAAAATGTAGAAGCTATCATTGCTAATAAGCATACATGTATTTTTACCCTGTTCTAAGAGCCACGTTTTGCCTTATTTTAATTTTATATCCACTAAGCACAGTGAAAACCACTTCCCAGTATGTGGAATGGGGGTAGAAGAGGAAGAAAGAGACCATTCGCTCCTCACTGAATACAGGATTCAGTAGAGTCAAGACTTCACCCCCAGGACTTTGCAGCTGTTCCACTGATCCTTACCCGGCTCCGACTTAGGAAGCAAACCTGTAATGAGCCACACAAACAGCAAGAGGCAGACAAAGATGTTTTCCTGTCCCAGAGGAGAAGTGTCCCTTTCCTTCTTCATGAATTCCCACCATCACGCTTCAGCAATAGGATGGGGAACCATTGTACCGATGGTGGGGGTGGGAGGAGAAGGCTGATGTCCGAGCTCATTCAAGGTGTGCCTATAAACTTGGCGTAATCCTGGTTATTGTTCATTTGGTAGAAGCCCTGGAGCACATTCTGCTCATGACTTGCAGAAGAAGTGAATTAGTGTGAAGGGTTTGTACAGGTTCATTAGAGAGGCAGCCTCTTATCAGCCTCGACAAATTTACATCCAGGGTACAAAGTATTGACAAATGAAACTCCCACTGATGCTAATAAGAAAAGTCAACATTTCCTGCCCAAAAGCACACTGAAACAAAACAAAAGTTTACCTTCTCTTGAGCAGATTTTACAACACTGACAACTTGTTTAACTGCTAGCTCAAGTGGTTCTTGTGGGTCATCATCCTCAAATGTAAGCAACTGTGAATCCTAAGGGGAAAAAAAAAAAAGAGACACATCATTAGGTGATGAACCTATTGCTTGGAAACAAGTGATAAAAACGCACTGCCAGTGAAATTCCTGGAAGAACCGGAGACAGAATTGCAACTTGTATGTATTAATTGCACGACACCTCACTACATAATACAGGGTAGAGCCTGAAAACCTATACTTAGGACATAACTATGGGCATAGTCATAACTTGTCTTTCTCTGTAGCAGAATATCAAGGCACACAGCACAGCCCAAAGTAAAGCTCATGAGCAGGGACAAAGTTCTGCGAAACTGCTCTACTTGAGTAAGGATTAATCAGTGCTGTAGTTTTAAAAGGTGTTTTTGGTTTGGCCTAATAATACAGCTGCACTAGGCTATGCCGAAACTAAGAAAACCCAAATACCATCTCACAGAAGTAAGGAAAGAAGCCTTCCCCTCTCCAATCCTTCCTCGTGTGAGACGGCAGGCAGTGATGACAGCTACTCAGTCTTCACATAGGCAACAAGGAAAAGACAGCATATACCTGTTTTGGCAGTGAGGTCATACTTTCAGAGACATCAGCACTTGCATTCTCCACCTGCTACCCACAATGAGCGGTCAGCGCTGTTTCCCTCGTCACCCGAGGTTGTTTTTGCATGCAGGAATTTCATTAGCGGTGCGCCGCTGACATTGCTTTGGGAGGCTGACAGCGGGAGCCACGCCACGCTGCAGTGCCAGGCAGTGAACTCATCGCAAGAGATGGCTCCAGCTGCTTGCCCGGGGAGGGAGGGTGTGCGAGCTCCTGTCAAAATGGCTTTGGTCTCCGGCTGGGGACAGGAAGCTGCCGCTTTTTTCTAGTTAACTTTCAGTTCTTAGCACCTGTGCCCAAGCTGCCTGGGCTCTCCTCTTCCACAAGCGCAAAGCAAACCTTCGTTTCTTAGCACAACCCATGCTTTTCTGAACCACACCGTGCAATGTGGAAGGGCAAAGTATTTTCTTTCACTGCCCTAACTTAATAGTGATGCCTAGAAAGTGTTAAACTGCTTTCCTTATCTTCCACGCACACATGTTTGCCTTGCTCTTCCTTCTCCCCGAGCCTGCCCCTGACATGCAAGAAAAAAGCATGCTGGGGCCACCAAGAAATGAACCTCCTAGATGTACGGAGAAGGCTGCACACAATTTCAGAGACCTGGGTACGTACCACTTCCTAGATAGTTTAGCCTCAGCATTTTCCACTGACGTCGCAAGGGTTCAGTCCTCAGGACCAGGGAATTAGGTTGCCATGGCCTCACCTAACCTCCTCGCCTCTTAGACCTGAGCACAACATTACAAATCACCGAGCGGGATGCCACCCTTTGCAAGATCAGTATGGAATGGGAAGGCATGCCATTTTTTCTGCATTTCTTACCTGACCTAGGTCAAAAGCAAACTGACCAAACACCTGAAAAGCCCACCAACCCGCGGCTGTCTGGAGGACACTAGCTGTCAGCGTTACACTGACAAGCGCATGGGTTCAGCATGGCCTAAGACAACATGAAGGAAGGCCAACTCTGGGAGTTATTTGCTGAAGGACCGGCCGCAGGCCCCGTGCCGAAGACCAGGACAGGAAGCTTCCATCGTTTCCTCCTCCCCACACCCGAACAATGTTATCGGCAGCGCAAGGCCCTGCCAGGGGCCGTGGGGGTCACGGCTTTCCTCCCCGTCCTTCCCTGCTCCCACGCCTGCGCCCGCTTTGCACCTCTGGCTGGCTCCTTCCTGCAAATTCCTGACAAGCAGCCACCAAACATATACGTATGTATATACATACACAGACACACATATGCATACACACGTACACACACGCGCCTATGCGCACGGAGGGACAGTAACACACCGGCAGGCACTGGCAGCAGCGTGCTGACGGCACCCCGATCTATC
>NW_010559461.1:152790-154935 GCF_000687285.1 Phaethon lepturus | reverse complement strand
GCCTCGCCGCCTCCGTGCGCGGGGACTCCTGAAAACACCCCGTTCCCTGGTTTTTCCTGGTGAAAACTTCGTGGGGATGAGCAGCAAGCGCGGCGCTGAGCGCCAGCGGGAGCGTTACGCAATGGCCTGCCCGCTACAGCGACGGCATTCCCTAACTTTCCCGACATGCGGGGCGAGCAGCACCGTGCGCCTCCGAACCGCCACTTTCTGCCGGGGAAAGAGCAGCGTTCCGCCCGGCGCCGCGCGGCAGGGGAGCGGGGGGTGCAGGAGATGCACACGGTGCTTTAGTTTTTACATGATTGATGGCGAGGAACGACCACAGCTTATTAACTTCGGCGCTGGGAAGCCCAAGCGCAGCCCTAAGCAAGTGTCCACGCACCGTGGCACTGGCAGAACATGGGACATGGTCATGCGGCTAACGCTTCCTTAAAAACCGAACCAACCCAAAAATCCTGGTCAAGGGCTGAAGCCGCTGCTGTTGTGTGAACAGTTGCTCCTGGAAAGCAGCGGTTCTGATCCACCGCTGCAGCCCCGCATCCCCTCTCGCCATCATCAAGCACATTCACAGCCCAGGGGCCCTGAAAATGCAGTAGGTGAATGGGACAAAAAAAGGCACCACAGTAACCGTCCCAGACCTTGCCTCTCGCAGGAGACCCACGGCTTCCCACTTTGTATTTCCAGCCTCTATTGCTTGTGAAAATCCCCTCCGGTGACCCCAGCCCCTCCACTTCGGGCTGTGTTGGCACCGAGGTAGGGCAGGGAGGGATGCAGGACTGCAGTTAGCCGGGATGCATGCGGGGGAGGCAGGGGACAGCAAGCCCTGGCAAAATAGGGACATCTTGCGATGGTGAAAGCAGAGAATATGTTCTCTCCTTCCGTCACCAGCTCCCGAGGGGTCTGTCCCAAAGGAACGGTGCCCCCCCCCCCGCCACGAGCTAGAGTAGGGAATGGAGCAGTTTCCTTTGACCTTGTGTGTCTAAGCAGCTCAAATCAGGGAGGAAAATTTAACTCGTTAGGCTCTATCGTTGGGAAGTTTGGGAAGACCTTGTTTTTCCAGCCTCTGAGAATCATATTTTTCTGCTGAAGGCTGGAAAGCGGTAACAAAAGACAAAACAGTTAACAGGTCATGTCTAATATAAACTGGAAATTTATTCCCTCCACGTAAGTCTTTAATTGTGGTTACTGTTCATATTTTCAGCACCATCAGGAATGCTGCATGGATCAAGGTTAAAATCCAGCTGCTAGATGAAAAACTACTAGCTAAAAAAACAAAATTACCAAAAAAAGAAAAATCACCTGACATGTAGCTGTCCTAGCCATGTACTCGGAATAATTTAATGTAAAATTAGCAGCAAACATAGCTATAGTAAAAATGACAAGCATGTAGAGTAACCCTTACTTTTGGTGTGAAGCCTGTTGGTGTTCTACCAGTCTGCTCATGCCTGCCTGCCTGCCCTACAATAATACTGTTCCCTTCAAGTACAAATAACAGTTCCAAGTTAAAAGCTGGATTTTTTTTCCTAGCATTATAAATGCATACGAGCAGCTCAGATGAAAAGATCTCAGTGCTCAGATATTACTAATTTATTATCTGAAGGTTTATATTCTTCTATACAGTAATGGCATACAGTCATTGACTTCAACAGAAATACATAATGTATATTGCTAATCCAAATACTCATACTGAACAGTTGTAAAATGAAATTACTGCCCCAGAGTTGAAGGTGCTGTTGCATTTAAAGCGTACTGCCTTCACAGAATGAGCTCACTGGGGAAGGCTGATACTAAAGAAGCTTTTGCCTTTTTTTTTTTTTTCTGGTAAGGACATCATGATGCCCTTGATGAAAAATATGTGTTCTTTAGGACTCCATAATTATTAACAATGTCTATTTTTAACAAGTTGCCCAAAATAATTCTAATCTTGAGTGAAATCAGTACCTTTCCCCCAGATTGACACATAAAAAACCAGCTGGGCAATAGCACCACAAAAGAAAGTATTAGTTACTTATCAAGAGGGACAGCACTTAACATTCAGTGCACTCTTCTACTAATTAAGCTCACAAACAAGTAGCTCATAAGATTGTGGCTGCATTTTTTTCCCAGTTAACTATTTCACTGACAGAAGCATAAGAGATGCACAGCATT